>NC_021165.2:38533334-38535064 GCF_000331145.2 Cicer arietinum
ATTTGTTAAATTACCATTTTACCCGTAACGCATTAAATTCTCTGTAAAGGATTCACCGCACTTAATTTAATTTATTTATCAACGAGTAATTCTAATCGGCATCGAAATATCTTTTTGATCATATAAACTCCAAAATAATAATAACTTTGGCCAAAAAGCTTCCGAGCCAAAATCCAAAATACACAAAAATACATAATGTATACTTTAAAACTATGGGTCTTACAAATTCCTCCATGTCAAGTTGGGATGGTTTCTCCAAAATACATAATGTATATATTTGCTACATATGCTTGAGGAGCATCAGCAATTGGGTCTTCTTGCAATGTGGGACATGAATCTGAAGGATGCTCTGGAGAAGTGCAAATACCACAGACAACTGCTTGAGTTTTACCTATTTCCAATTTTTTTACTAAAGATGTAAGCTCATCAAGTTTTCCTTCTAAATTCTTGTGAGAAGAAGCTTGAATTTCATTCACACTCTTTGTCAACACTGTTGAATTGTTTCTAGTTGTAAACTGCTAAGAATTAATGGACATGTTCTCAATCAAAGCCCTTGCCGCTTCTAGGGTCTTATCGACAAGTGCTCCCCCACTAGCAGCATCCAAAATGCTTCTATCCATATCTAGCAAGCCTTCATAAAAATATTGGATGAGCAATTGTTCAGAAATTTGGTAATGAGGACAACTTGACACTAATTTCTTGAATCTCACCCAATACTCATGTAATGATTCCCTGTCAATCTGCTTGATGCCACATATTTCTTTTCTGATTGAAGCAGCTCTTTAGGCAAGGAAGAATTTTTCAAGAAACAATATATTGAGATCATTCCAACTTGTAACAGAACTTGGTTGAAGGTAGCATAACAAGTCCTTGGCAGCATCCATGAGTCCGTGTAACTCTTCTGACGATCTTGTGAAATCTTCATTTTCTCCTTGATCTTCTTTACCTTAGCTGTAGTCTGTTGCACTATCTCTGGTCCGACAATCATATTTTCACCGTCCTTATACCAACACAAGGGCGTTTGACACTTGCGCCCATATAAAGCCTCATATGGTGCCATTCCGATACTTGCGTGGAAACTATTGTTGTAGGTGAACTCAATCAACGGAAGTACATCATCCCAACTTCCCCTATCATCTAATACACATGCTCTCAACAGATCTTCCAGGGACTGATTCGTCCTTTCAGTCTGTCCGTTCGTTTGTGGATGGGAAGCTGAACTCAATCGTAGTTATCACGGTCTGATACAATACTCGATGGTACCCCGTGTAACCTCACAATTTCAGCAATGTAGATCTCTGTTAGCTGATCTACCTTATAGGTGGTCTTTACCGGTAAAAAGTGAGCGGATTTAGTCAGTCGATCCACTATCACCCATATAGAATCATTCTTTCTCCTTGTTCTTCATTCCTGGCCACCAATAATTCTGCCTCAAATCCTGGTACATCTTTGTTGCTCCAGGATGAATACTCAACCTGCTCTTATGAGCTTCTTCTAAGATTGTTTTCCTCATATCTGTAATTCCCGGTACACAAATCCTACCATTACATCGCAAAATATTATCTGAACCTATCTTGAACTCAGTCGTCTTCCCTTACACTATTAGGTTCCTCTTTTCTTGTATTAAGATGTCATCTTGAGAATTTGCAATGTCTTCAAGTAGTCCACTCGAAATCTTAATCATTCCGAATTTCAAAATTCCCGGTGCAAACTCTACATTCAAGTGTAGG
>NC_021165.2:38535914-38538211 GCF_000331145.2 Cicer arietinum
TATAATCCACACATAAGCGCGAGCTTCCTTCCTTCTTCTTAACTAGCAAAACTGGAGCTCCCCATGTTGATACACTTGGTCTTATAAATTTCCTCTCCAACAAGTCTTCAATTTGGCTTTTGAGCTCATTTAATTCTAATGGCGACATTCGATACGGTGCCATTGAAATTGGTCCCGTTCCTGGGTGCAATTCAATGAAAAATTCCACTTCTCTTACCGGTGGCAATCCTGGAATTTCCGTTGGAAATACGTCCCGGTACTCATTGACAAGCATCACATCTTCTATGTTCACATTTATCTTTGCCTCCACATTAGCCAGGGACAAAAACTCATGAGTCCCTTCTCTTAGCGACACTCGGAGTTTGTTAGCGGCTAGATATTTAACAACTCCTGGTTCTAGGAAAAGAACCAATTTACGAGCGCAATCCAAGATCACGTAATGATATGACATCCAATCCATACCGAGAATGACCTCGAGTGATTGTAGGGGTAAACAAATTAGATTAATCAAGAAGTCTCTATTTTGTATAGTTACTTGACAATGTAAACATGCGGAATTTACTGTCAAAGTCTTAGCAGGCGTAGAAACAATCAAATCAAAAGGTAGAGGCGACACATATAACTTCAAACGATTCACACAATCCATAGCAATGAAGGAATGGGTTGCCTCCGAATCAAAGAGTGCAGTTAGAGTGTTACCTGCAATCTCACAATCACGTTGAATCAGATTGCCAGATGGGTTTCCAGCTTCAGCACTCACGCAATAAACGCGTCCTCTAGCGATAGGACGAGTAGCCCTAGCTACATTCACAATTGGTTCCACCTTTGGAGCCGTGCAATCCCTTGCCATGTGCCCTGGCTTCCGACAATTGTGATAGGTGGGAACATTAGAGGTACAGGTACTAGCATAATGTCCCTCTTCCCCACATCGGAAACATCGAAGCACTTGCCCCAATTGTCTTCCGAAATTCTGGTTCCCTGGGCGATTCTGCCCACCGTTGTTATTCTGTGGTCGATTATAAGGTTTAGCAACTTGCTTTCCCTTGTTCTGATAATTCACCCGACTAGGGCCTCCTGAATTAAAATTCCCTCCTCGGATAGCCCTCTTACTTTTCATATCCTCCACTTCTCTACATTTTTCTACAAGCGCTTGGAAACGTTGAATTCCCAAGGGTAAGACGGAGTCTTGAATCTCATACTTCAGTCCGTCTTGGAAACGATGACACATGGATGGTTCATCAATCTCTTCACGGAAAAACCTGAAATGCCTCGATAGTGATTCAAACTTTGCAGCATATTCGCCCACGGTCATGTTCCCCTGATGAAGTTTCAGAAAATCATCACCCAGTTTAGTCCTGGTACTCATCGGGAAATATTTGTCTAAAAACTTCCCTTTGAATGATTCCCAGTTCACCTCCTCGTGAGCTGATCCCATCAATAACCTTGCACTCCTCCACCAGTACTCAGCATCCCCCAATAGCATATAAGTGGCATAGCTGACCTTCACTCCCGCCTGACAGTTAATCATTTCAAAGATTTTCTCCACTTCTTGGATCCATTGATCCGCCTTCTCGGAATTCTCATCCCCCTTAAACTTAGGAGGATTGTAACGGCGGAAGTCTTCTAACCCCCTTGACTCTGCAGCACAGATCTCTCTTCCCCTCTTTTCAAGATCACGTTGAGTTTTGGCAGCAGTCATTTAGCATTGGCTCTCGGAGCGTCATTCCTTCTTGGCGGCATGGTTTTTCCTATAAAACCATCATCAAGTAGAGTCTTAACACTACTTCAAATAATTCCCAAAACTAGCTTCCGACCTCAAATAATTCCAAAACTAGCTTCCGACCACGTTAACACGTAATAATTATAGCGGACCTGACAACTCAACCCCCTAAACCGACGCATGATCAGATAATAACTCCCAACTTATAGGTTAACCTACAATCTATAACTAAGGTTCCACAGCCCCCAAAGAAAACCAAACCAAAGCTCTGATAACACAATATTACACCCCGATTTTCAAAGCGAAGGTGTATTTTGTTTTTCAAAAGAAATTAAAATAAAACAGAGAAAAACAAATAAGGAAATGCCTTTGGATAAATAATTGAGTCATTATAATTTACAAGCAGCGAAAAAGTTTCTCCAAATATAAATCCCAAGCATTTACACAACAACAAATGGTACATGGAACCCATTCAAATAAGATGTCAAACTGACAATATTAGTATAAGTACAATTTTCCAAATCAAAATACTCCGACCCAAAAAGAAGGACGTCTAGTCCCTATACATCAACCTAAT
>NC_021165.2:38538241-38558706 GCF_000331145.2 Cicer arietinum
TAGCTCCAGTCAAGCATTCCCATCTACATTACCATCCGTAGGGTATAAACTAGTAGGGTCGTCCTTACTCTCATCTGAGGGCAAAGCCCAGATTTCCACAATAGTTGTAAAGGGTCACCAACCGAAATTAAAAGATAACACATAACATTTAAGTTTTAAATGCACAAAATAACCTTTCAACTAAGCATGCACCTTAAAAGGATTTTCCATATGCTAAAAGTTCATGTAATGCTTGCCAATTAAAAATGAAATCAAAATGAAGTTCTCAAATCATCAAGTAATACATAACTGACCAAAGCATTGATCAATCAATTGTACAATCGATTATCTAACTCAAAATAAGGACTTCTGCTGAGCCAATCGATTGCCAAATCGATTTGGTCAGTTCTGCTGAGTTCCTGCATGACCAAATCGATTTCTAAGTCGATTTTGTCAGTTTTGCTGAGTCCCTGTGTTGCCAAATCGATTTCCAAATCGATTTTGGCAGTTTTGCTGAGTTCCTGCCTCTCTGCCAATCGATTTCCAAATCGATTTCTTAAAAGATTTTGAAAGACATATTTATACAATCGATTGGCAAATCGATTAGGTTAAAATAGTGAACTTCCTGCAACTCATCCAATCGATTGGGAAATCGATTTCCCTGATCGTTTTTCCAAAAATTCATGCATTTACTCAAGTCATTCCTAATCAAGTTCACAACCTAACACTTAGCAATTCCTACACGATTACCACGGCAATTGGGATCTCGATAACCATCATACTTACACACAACAATCAACACATAACACTTAGCATTTTCAACGCAATTACCACAACGACTCAAATTCAAATCACTTAATCATAAAACTCAAATCAACCACGACTCGCGTGCCAAGCACCCTAATGCAATGCGTATATGCCAAAATGCATGGACTCGGAATTCCAAACCAAAACCCTCCTCGAAGGGCCGTAAATCATAATCGTACCGCCTATCGCAGGCCAAAGTACCAATTACCGAGGTGCCACCTATCACGGGTCAGCACGATTTACTAAAATGCGTAAATCATAAACGTACCACCTATCACGGGTCAGTACAGTTTACCGAGGTGTCACCTATCACGGGTCAACACGATTTACTAAAAGAAAAAGCGTAAGTCGTAAACGTACCGCCTATCACAGGCCAATACAGTTTACCGAGGTGCCACCTATCACGGGTCAGCACAACCTACTAAACGTAAACCGTAAAATACTCGTTTAACTCTAATGGTTTTCACGCCAACATTAAGTAAACGTAGACATTAAGAGATTCCCCATTCTTAATATCCAGTTAACTTAAACGATTTTCACAAACACACATTAAGTAAACCGAGATATTAAAAGATTCCCCATTTTTAATACTCGTTTAACTCTAATGGTTTTCACGCCAACATTAAGTAAACGTAGACATTAAGAGATTCCCCATTCTTAATACTCATTTAACTTAATGATTTTCAAAACAAAACATTAAGTAACCGAGACATTAAGAGATTCCCCATTCTTAACGCCCAGTTAACTTAAACGATTTTCCAAAACAACATTAAGTAAACCGAGATATTAAAAGATTCCCCATTTTTAATACTCGTTTAACTCTAATGGTTTTCACGCCAACATTAAGTAAACGTAGACATTAAGAGATTCCCCATTCTTAATACTCATTTAACTTAATGATTTTCAAAACAAAACATTAAGTAACCGAGACATTAAGAGATTCCCCATTCTTATCGCCCAGTTAACTTAAACGATTTTCCAAAACAACATTAAGTAAACCGAGATATTAAAAGATTGCCCATTTTTAATACTTGTTTAACTCTAATGGTTTTCAAATTTCACAACAAAACCAACTCAAACATATTATCAAATTCAATTCACAAACCACACCAAAACACATCAATTTTCATCGGTATTAACTTAGAACACGTCAAATACGACGAACACAAATCAACATAACATAACACTCAAACACATCAAATTTCATTTACTCATAATCATACACAAATGAGTTAAATTCATTTTCCACGAAACATTCATCAATATAACCCAAACCTAACTCTAAGATTTTACCCATAAAGCCTTAGATTCATTTTCCCCCAAATCAACACTCAAACCCTAATAAAATTCTTTTCCACACAACCACAGATAGTCCCTAAATGAAAACTAAAAGTTTGGAAGGAGCCCTTACCTTAACGTTAGCTTCAACGTGCGTTTCCGGTACCGCGAGTAATTCCGATAAAATCTCGCTCGCGACGTCGCTTAAAAGTTAGTCCACTAGCACCGTAGTGTGGTGGTGAGCAACTTTCCCTTCTATCCCTTTGCGAAACGAAGCTTAGATCTAGGTGAAACGGGAAGGTTTGTGTTTGGCGGTTTTGAAATCCCAAACACCGTTTTTCTTCGTTTTCAAATCAAAGAGGAAGAATGAAGTTGAGTAATCTTCTCTTTCACACTCACCAAACCATGGGTTTCTTATCTTGAAGAAAAGAAGCAAAGAAAAACAAAAATGAAGGAGGGAGGGAGAAGGGGGTCGCGTGACAGAGGAAGAAGATGAACTTGTTTTTGCTTTTTCTTTCCTTTCTTCCTTTTTCCTTCTTTCCTTTATATACTCTTTTCTTTTCCTTTTCCTTCCTTCTAATTTCCTTTCTTTTTCCCTCCAAACAAACATATATATATATATATTATAACTTAACAAATATCTCAAACAAATATCTAGATTGTTAAATTACCATTTTCCTTTTCCTTCCTTCTAATTTCCTTTCTTTCTATTCTCTCCAAACAAACATATATACATATATTAATTATAACTTAACAAATATCTCAAACAAATATCTAGATATTTGTTAAATTACCATTTTACCCGTAACGCATTAAATTCTCCGTAAAGGATTCACCGCACTTAATTTAATTTATTTATCAACGAGTAATTCTAATCGGCCATCGAAATACTTTTTGATCATATAAACTCCAAAATAATAATAACTTTGGCCAAAAAGCCTCCGAGCCAAAATCCAAAATACACAAAAATACATAATGTATACTTTAAAACTATGGGTCTTACAAATTCCTCCATGTCAAGTTGGGATGGTTTCTCCAAAATACATAATGTATATATTTGCTACATATGCTTGAGGAGCATCAGCAATTGGGTCTTCTTGCAATGTGGGACATGAATCTGAAGGATGCTCTGGAGAAGTGCAAATACCACAGACAACTGCTTGAGTTTTACCTATTTCCAATTTTTTTACTAAAGATGTAAGCTCATCAAGTTTTCCTTCTAAATTCTTGTGAGAAGAAGCTTGAATTTCATTCACACTCTTTGTCAACACTGTTGAATTGTTTCTAGTTGTAAACTGCTAAGAATTAATGGACATGTTCTCAATCAAAGCCCTTGCCGCTTCTAGGGTCTTATCGACAAGTGCTCCCCCACTAGCAGCATCCAAAATGCTTCTATCCATATCTAGCAAGCCTTCATAAAAATATTGGATGAGCAATTGTTCAGAAATTTGGTAATGAGGACAACTTGACACTAATTTCTTGAATCTCACCCAATACTCATGTAATGATTCCCTGTCAATCTGCTTGATGCCACATATTTCTTTTCTGATTGAAGCAGCTCTTTAGGCAAGGAAGAATTTTTCAAGAAACAATATATTGAGATCATTCCAACTTGTAACAGAACTTGGTTGAAGGTAGCATAACAAGTCCTTGGCAGCATCCATGAGTGAAAGTGGGAAGGCTCTCAGCTTAATATGGTCTTTTGTGACTCCTTGAGGCTTCATGGTAGAACACACAACATGGAATTCCTTCAAGTGTTTGTGGGGGTCCTCACCTGCAAGACCATTAAACCTTTGAAGCAAGTGTATTAAATCAGATTTAAGTTCAAATGGTACAATAACTTCAGGATATGGAATACATAATGCATTATTATTGACATTAGGTGCAACAAGTTGTCTTAAGGTTCTATTATTCGCATCAGCCATATTTTGCAACAAGTTGTCAATTTGAATATCTAACTCTAACTCGTTAACACTAGCAGCTCTATTTAGTCTACGACGTAAATGAAATGTCCTATCTATTTCAGGTTCAAGAGAATGAAAATTCACAGAACTAGCCCTAGTCAAGCATCATCATAACAATGCAATACAAAATAACAATTCTGAAAATGCCAACAATGTCCCAAATGCTAAAATTGAATTGAAAAATAGAAAACCCTAACAAATAAAATCCAAAAAATATAAAAATACCATAAAAAACTTCTAAAATTCAAATAAAGGCAACACAAATTCTTTTTGGAATTTTTGGAGAATATTAAAAATAAAACAAAATTGAACAAAAGGTCTAAATGAAGGAATTTGGGATTTTGACTGTCGTTTCCGAATAAGGAACTTATACGGAGTCCTGTTCCTTGATTTTTTTCTGATTTTCTGGTGAAACTTCGGAGCAATCCGAGACAGTCGCCTAAAAACAGGGTTAATTTTATCATCAGAGAGTCCCCGACAACGGCGCCAATTTGATCCATTGTCGCACACGGGTCAAATACAATTGATAAAATGTAAATAGAGGTAATAACTCGAATCGTTTCGCAAGGACTTCTGATATAGTAATAATAAACGAATTGAAAATTGAAATTAAAAGGGGGTTTTTTAGATTTTTGTTTTAAAAGATGAGCAAAACAATTAATCCATTTATTCGAGTTTCAAACCTATCACAAATTCTACCAATGAGTTTAATTCCTAATTTGTGATTCTATTCTTATTTGACTATAGAATTGATCAAACAAGCGTAATCAATCCTATGTGAATTTGGTTTCTTTGATTGGATTAAGTATCACAGTCATCAAAATATTATAATTAACGATCAAGTGTCGCAAAATTATAATTCAATTAAATTAGAAACCGAAACCAAATTTTGTCAAATAAATTTAATCAATCCTATTGAAATTCAATTTAAGCAGTCAAAATATCAATATAATCAAATAAACAAGAATAGAATCATGAATAGAAATTGACAGTGTAAGCTGAATCTCAAGGTGTTGATGAAACTCTGAACTCGTGGGTTAATCTTATAAAATTAAAATAAAAATGTTTATTTCTTGTAGCAATTTGAATCCTAATTTTTCCATCTTAGAAAATAGACAAAACTGCCAATATATAGTACTTATTATTGGACTTTAGGGTTTAGGGTTTAAAAACAAGTGGCCCGCTAATTAAAATTATTACAAATATTCAGATTACGAAATTTGCAATTTTGGCCCAGTAAATTTTGGAGTTGGTCTTTCCTTCCAACACAAACGTTGTAGCTCAGATTTGTATCTTTCCAATGACTGCTCATATGTGCCAATCCGATATTCAGAGCTCAAGTTATGACCTACAGAGCGAGAAAGAGTCCAAATATAAATAATAAAATTAAAATGAAAATAATAAAATTATAATTCAAATTCGACCCAAAATTTAGAAACAACCTAAAAATATTAATCTAAGCTATAAAGAGCTTTTAAAACACCAAACTAAAAAGCTAAAAACATGTTCTCAAATACTATGATGACTGACTATACCCTTGTGCAATCAGCTTGACCTTGTTCCTAACAACTCCTTTTTCATTTGATTTGTTCTTGAATACCTACTTGGTTCCAATTGGTCTTTTATCCTCTCATCTAGGTACTAGATCCCAAACGTCATTTCTTTTCAAATCATTTAGCTCTTCTTGCATTGCAAGTATCCAACCATCATCTACAAGTGCTTCATCAACAGAGGCAGGTTCAATTGAGGAGAGCAAACTAACATAAATGTATCTTTCTATGATCGCTTCTAAGTTTATAGTGCTTCTAAGTTTGTTGTGTTTTTACTTTCGTTCTTTAGGTTTAAGTTCTACTTATAGGAAAAATTAAAGTTTCAATTGTGTCCCTTTTCGACTTAGTGAACAATTATTTCTTCCAAATATACTTCAGATTGATACAATCTTGATAATATGACAATTAGTAATTTTTTTATTTCCCAATCTGATCTAAGCAATTCTTGTAGAAAGATATTGTGCGTATATGTTCAGATTACGTTTGCAAATTGATTAAATTGAGTCTTCCTTTATATGGTTGATTTGATTTGGGCAGGAACAAATGTGGGCTTGTTCTTGGACCTTTAGAAGTAAGGATACAACTAAGTTCAATCTAGTATTTTGCTCAATCTATTAGAGGCTTTGACCTTCCATCAGAGTTGTGACACCCTAAATCCCAAAATAATATACATAATAATTTATATTATATTTCTACAAATTTTGCAGGAGATGAATAAAAACTCTTTAAAAGGAAAAAGAAACTTATGTGGATTATTTAGAATATCACATTTCTCAAAATACAATCGGAACACTTTTCTACTCTTTTTTTCTTATATAAAACATGGCAATCTCCATAAACTTGATTTCGCTAGAATTTCTTAATTAAATTCCAAGAACTTACTAGTACTTATAAGGTTTTCACACCAAAAGGTTGTTTCAAATTAAATAAGTAAAATACAAATTATAACCCTTATTCCCGGTATCACCTATCAGAGCGGGGTTTTTCCCAAAATTGAACTTCAAAACTCATTAACCTGTAACAACTGCAATTTCACAAACGCAGGACCAAGCCAATCAAACACAAACAACGAAGGAGGTGAATTTCGAAATCATGACAATAGTATAATATAAGTAACAAGAACACACAGTTAATCATAAATAAATCGTATGATTACATAAACATTCTTCAAGGAAAAACATCACATTATAAAGTCAAAATTACTCAAGAAAAATCATTACATTTAACTATTACATCAAATCATCTAAGAGAAATCATTATCGCACACGATACCTATTAATCATAACAAAACAATTGTAAGAAAATGCAATGCTATGCATGAGCTTAAACTCTACTTCACTATGTGGTACCATTCTAACTCTAAAGTACTTGGTTAGGAGACTTGACATTATGCCACTATTCCATTGGACATACAATTCAATTTGGTCTTGTTCTTATAGATCCCCTCAACTCAACCCGAGACACATATACGCGATAGTTGAGATAAACGTGTGTTGCATGGTAGCTCCCGACATTTGGAGTGCTACCTCCAAGTCACCTAGGAATTTCCCACCCGAATACCTCCAAGGTCTAACAATGTTGCCTTAAGGCCCAACAACAGACCGCCACGGTCAGGCTCACTACTACTCATATTACCAAAAATAGGAGAATGAGTAGTTTGCCCAGAATTGGATGTTTTCTTTTGTCTTTTCCTTAGAATGAGGTTTTCTTCATCCTTGTTGGCACTTGGTGCGTATTTTTTTACATATAATGTCTTAACAATCCTTTTTTAGCTTTTTCTCAAAAACTTAAGCAGTTTTGGGCACAAGTGTGCAAATATGAGCCATCTATTGATTGGACTATCAAATCCTTAGGTATTCCAAAACTACTTCTTTATTATCTTCCTCAAATAAATAAACATAAGAGTCCTTATCTACTGAGGGAGTGGCTTGAGATCCACTTGTTTGACCATATGTCCTTTTGGTATCACCATTGGCTCAAATGCATTACTTAGGAGAGATTGGTCTCATCTTGGTGATGTTGGATATATTGAACGGGGGTGCAGACGAACAAACCATGTGTTCTTTGATAGTGCTGCCTACTATCAAGAGGGTCTGAATGAGGGGAGTTTTCATCAGTACTACTTAGATTAGTCTGGGTTAGGGGATTATCCTTATCTTTCCTAACCTAAAGTTGATGATACATGACCTAATGTGTTCCAAAATCAGGTTTGGAATATTTGTCTTGATCCTTAGGGAGATATTCAAATTAGGCCCTTGTGGTCTTTGCGAATGTGGTCCACTGACCCATGTTTGGGTACTACACACCCAATCAAGATTTTGAATAGTACTCTGTATCTAGGTTTCAAGTGGGCTAATTTGGGGTTGACCTTAGGATCTTTGAACAATTCCTTATTGATCTTGAATAAGTCAAGCCTTAACTCATAACCTTTGTAAAGCAACTTACCTTCATCAGAACATCTGGTGAGAGTCACAAGGGATTCTCCATCCATGTTTTCATCAAAAAATCGCCAAATTTCTTTAACCAAAATCTCCAAAGCCATTTATTGTTCTAGGTTAAAGTAATCATACCAACCGACACCAGCAAAAGTCTTCAATTAAACCATTTTCAGTGAGATTTGTGAAGTTTACTTGGAGTTCATGGAAAACTTGTGGAACGGGAAACACAAGAAATAAGGGTTTGAATTGTGTTTCTTTTTAAAATATATTTAATGTGATTAAGCTACAATAAGGATTATAGGATAGATGAACAAAAAAAAAAAAATAGAATAACATAGAAGGTTGATCAAATTATTGCTAATGTGTTAAATGACCACTACTTTATTTTTAACTCTTTCTGTAATGGCTAAGTAATTGATGTCGATGTGTTTATTTAGACTTCCATTTTTATTGGTCTTAACCAAAAAGGCAACAACTAAATTATCGCATAAAATTTTCATAGGCCTAGAAATAGAATCTATGATTCTAAGTCCTAAAATGAAACTCTCAAGACATACACCATGAGAACTAGCCTTAAAACATGAAACAAACTCTGCTTCCCGAGTAGAAGAAGCAACTAAGATTTGGTTAGCACTTATCCATGAAATAGCTCCATCGACCATCAAAAATATATATCTTGGTGTTGATTTGCGATAATCAACAAAACCAACAAAGAAAAAATTAGAACGGTCAGCCACGCCTAGATTGTTTGTCTTCCTATTGGTCAATGCATGGATTACTTTGATATCTTTCTAAGATTCCAACAGAAAAATGTGATGTCAAGCCTCGTGCTTACTTGAGCATACATAAGGTTTCCAATAACAAAAGTGTTAAGGAGTATTCTTCATTTGTTCCCGCTCAAAGTAATTCTTAGGGTATTGGTTCAAATCATACTTATTGCCCTTCACAGTAGGAGCAACACTTGGTGAAAAATCTTTCATCTAAAATCTCTCCAAAACCTTATTAATATTGCTTCATATGATAGTCCTAAAAATACTATGAGATCTATCTCTAAGGATCTTAATGCCAATGACATAAAATGCCTCATCCATATCCTTCATATCAAAGTTTTTAGAGAGAAATTCTTTCACCTCATGCAGCAAACCTTTATAATTTGAAGCAAGAAAAATATCATCCATATATAAAACAAGAAAACAAGTTTTACTCTCATTGACCTTCTCGTATATGCATCAATCCATGAGTTTTTCATCAAATCCAAATGAAGATATTGTTTCGTGGAGTTTATGATGCCATTGACGGGTGGCTTGTTTTAAACCATATATGAATTTTTTAACTTTACAAACCAAATGCTCACCATCAAACCTTTAGGTTGTTTCATATAAACCTCCTCATCCAAATCACCATTAAAAAAATGTTGTTTTCACATTCATTTGATGCAACTCAAGATCAAAATGTGCAACCAAGATGACACATAGATCAAAATGTGCAACCAAAATGACACATAGAGAATCTTTCTTAAATACAAGAGAGAAAGTCTCTATGTAATCGATTTCCTCTTTCTAAGTAAATCCCTTAGAAAAAAGTCTTGAATTGTATCTCTCAATATTACCTAATGAATCTTTCTTAATATTAAAGAGCCATTTACAACCAATGGCATTTTCCCAATTAGGTAACTCAACAAGATCCCAAACACAATTGTTTTTCATGGAATTCTTTTGCAACTTATGGCATGGACAATGGTGTCAGGATCATTCTTAGCTCCAACATTATTGTAAAATTCTTGTACACACACAATATAATCAATAGGGACAACTGATTTTCTTGGTCTAGTGGATCTTCTCAATGTTGGATTTACATTTTCTTATGGATCATGTTGTTCAACTAATTAATCATCATTTTCATGCATTTGATGATCAGTTTGATCTACTAGATTATCAATATTTGGTGGAAACTCAACAATTGGTTGATCAACATCCATTTGATCTTGAGGGATGTTATTTTTGGAATCAAGTTGGTTTTATACTTAGAGTTTTGATGTTAAAAAAGTATTTTGTGAGAACAATATATTTGAATTCACAGAGTATGAAAAAAGATTAATGTTTTTTAAGACAATTTAAAATAAGATTTGATTCAGATTTATAATTGAAGAAAATGTTTGACCAAGTTGAAAAGGCGATATGGTCAAAATTTGGAGAAGATATAATCAACATCTTATTAACAATAAGATATGAATTATGTACAACAAGATTTGATCAAGATTGGTCTACAATGAGATATGAATTATTATAAACAGATTTGATCCATATTCATCTAGAAGAAGATATGAACTATTTACAAGAAGATTTGATCAAGAGTTATCTATAAGAGTTGATCTAGAATAAGATATGAATTATTATAAAAAGATTTGATCAAGATTCATCTAGAAGAACTGCTCAAATTGGATTCAGAAATAAGGAATTGGCTAAAGAACATATTATCCAAAAACATCTTGTTCAAATATATATTTGAATAAGATCATTGTCGACCAAGCTAGGAATGAATATACAATTCACAATTAAACAAGGAATAAATTGAAGCCCTAATTTTATCTATAAATAGATACTCAAGGATGAAGAAGAAGATCATCAAAAATCTGGAAAAAAAAAGTAAAAGAACTCAAGCTCAAAATTCCAAATTAATCTTAGAGTTCAAAGAGAGAAATACTTGTTCTAATGAGAAATATTTTCCAAGTGTTTTTCTTAGAGTGTGATAGTCATTGTTATAATCAGCTTGTTAGAAGCAACTACTTAAGTTCCAAACCTTTGTATTCAAACTTGATAGTAGTGTTAGTTGACCTTCAATAATCTGAGGTTGTCAGATTGTGTGGAGAAGACTTGACTGGTAAAGTTAAGGTGTGTGTGTTCCTCAAAAGTTTGGAGTTGTCGGGTTGTTTGAGAAGACTACCTTGGAGGGTTAGTTGCTTTGTAATTCAAGTTATTGAATTAGTGGATTAAATCCTTCTGAGTGAAGGGACTGGATGTAGCCAAATTAGTGGTGAACTAGGATAAATTACTTGTGTCACTTTATTCCTTAGTTTTGTTATTGCTTCTACTTTAAGTAAATCATCAAGTATGAATTAGTTTAATCACATAATGAAAAAGCTATCAACTTAGTCAAACACAATTCAACCTCTCATTCTCATGTTTGCACCTTCAATTATGAATGATGAACAATCTATCACCTGGATTTGAAGGTTGATACTCTATATGATCATGCATAGAAACTAAGTTCTTGATTTGATTGCTCCCATTAATCAAGTCATTTTCAAGAAACATTTTATTTCTTGATTCCATCATCCTAGTTTTATGAGATGGACAATAAAATCTATAACCTTTAGACTTTTTGGCATATCCAATAAAATACCCACTAATGGTCCTCGGGTCTAGTTTTTTCTGTTGTGGATTATAAACCCTCACCTTATACAAATATCCCCAAATGCACATATCTCCCAAATTTGTTTTGAAACCTTTAAATAATTCAAAAGGCGTCTTTGAGACATCCGTTGTAGGAACACGATTTAAAATACACATATTCATCTTTAGTGTTTCATTCTACAAGAAATTTGAAAGATTAGAGTTGTTAATCATACTCCGCATTATGTCCAACAATGTTCGACTATTTCTTTCTACAACAAAATTTTGTTCGGAGAACCAAGCATATTGTATTGGCTACAATCTCATGTTCTTGAAGAAAATTAGCAAATGGATCAGGTGCTTGTCCACTCTTAATGTATCAACCATAGTATTCACCATATCGATCCGATCTCAATATTTTTATTTGCTTTCCACATTGGTTCTCAACTCCCCCTTAAAGATTTTGAAGACATCCAATGATTCCTTTTCCTTCAGAAGCAAATAAACATTCAAATATCATGAGCAGTCATCTATAAAGGTGATAAAATATTTTTTACCATGTGCATCCATGTCTGGACAACATATGTATGTAGGAACTATTTCTAATATGTTTGAGCTCCTCCCATTGGCACCATTTTTGACAATTTTGTATGTTTTCCCTTTAATGCAGTCAACACATATTCCAAAGTCAGCAAAATCAAGAGTATTGAGTACCCCATCTTTTACTAACCTTTGAATTCTCTATATGGAGATATGTCTGAATTCTCGTTAATATTACACCTCTTAATACTAGTTTGTACGTGCATAGAACTATAAATGGACTCGTTTTGTAAATTAATACAATAAAGACCATCAGACAATATACCATTCTTAACACATTCAGAATTATAAAATAATTCAAAAGACATGTTTAGAAACTGAAAACAGGTTTTGCAAATAACTTGGTACATAAAAGGTTATTTTTAATATCATAATAAAATCATTATTCAAAGTTAAACTACAATTTCCTATAGTCTTCACATGTGAGCCCATCTTGTCGCTTAATATGACAGTTTGATCAGTTACCACTAGCTTCCTTAGGTTTTGCATACCTTGTAAGAAATTAGTTATATGAATTGTTGATCAATAATCAATCCACTAGGTGTTTATAATAATATCAATCATATTGGACTCATAACATACATATGAAAATAAATTACCTTTCTTCTAAAATCATTTTTGGAACTTGGGATATTGCTTCGTCATGGGTCCTATCCTCTCTTTTTGTAGAAAAAAACACTTTGTCTCCTTCTTGATATTAACTTGAGGTGGTATTTTGTATTTCCCATTCCGATTTGCTTAAAACTTATCAATTTGGTTAGATTTATTCTTCCCACGAGTAGTTGTCAACAATGTACTCTCCCCATATTCCATCACAAGTCTTTCTTCTTCCTGAACACATATGGTCATTAATTCATTGTTTGACCATTTGTCCTTATGTGTATTTTAGGAAAACTTGAAAGTCTCGCACTCAAGTGAAAGGGAGTTTAAAATGAAGTGCACTAGAAAAAACTCATCCATATCGACCTCGAGTTTTTTAAGTTGAGCCGAAATGTCACACATTTTAATTATGTGCTCACGTACACCTTTCACACTGGTCGTTGGTGGGAAGAACTAGTTCATATATTTGAACATCATTTCATTAAGATTACATGGATTCTTCTGGTACACTTTTACATTTTATCTTGAACTGACATGGGATTATAAAGAAAAGTTTTGGCTTTTGAAACATGTTTTTTATTGATGTTGATTTTCATTTATACTTAACAATATGAAACATCTTTATTAGGAACAAGTAATATTTTCATATTATTCCGACATTGGTAATTTGAATTAATTAAATTTAGAGATAAGTAAAATGTGATCAATAATTATTTTATCAAAGATTCAAATTTGAGTACTTTTAATTGAATTTGTCTTTAATTGAAATTAACCGCCTAAGGCTAACCACTTAGTTCAAATTTATACATTATTTTTGCATGCACCACATCCAAAACAATGTTTACACTTTCAAATAATTAAACACACAACTTCTAATCAATATTTATATTTTTAATTTTTTAACATGTATCTTTAAGATACTGTTTAAGATTTACCTTTTACTGCATTTGTCTTTAATTATAAGCACCATTTCAATTTGCTAGGTGCATTTACTATTTTTTTCTAAACATACTTCTTATTCATATTACTAATTTACTTTAGAATATAAAAAGTAAATTTAACATATTTAAATACAAATGTTATTTTAGAAATATTATTAATACATAAAATAAGTATATTAACTATTCTACTTTTTTTAATAAAAATGAAAATGAGTGTTTATAATAAAAAATGAATGTAGTGTTCGTTAAAGGATTCACACATATCATAATAATGCTTTATCAATTAAAAAATCAATCGCACTTCTGGAGTGATGATTCAACACTTAAGGTACAAAATTTCTCTTGGGGATTCATAATTCTCTTAATGGAAGTCAGTCATTATGAGCTTGAATACAATATCAAAGAAAGACCAACACGCTTGCAAAAGGTTGTCTGCTGGTAATTTCATATATAATATTGGAAATGCTGCTTCTTGGTTTTTGTCACATTCGTTAAGATTTGATAATGTTAGAATGTGTTATAGTATGCCTGTACTAATTCCAAGGAATTGCTGGTTTAGTTTTCCTTTTCTCAATCCCAATATTTAACTTTATTGAGATTTCATGTTTCATTTGAGACATGCTTGATAACGTTGCATCTTATGTCTCTTGTTAGGTGCGGAAAACCGTGGCATGCTCTTGCCATTTCAACATAAACTCAATGAGTTTATAATATCTCCCCGTACTTCATTTGTGGTCATTTGATTTTTCATACGTATTTAGAAAAATATATAAAAATTAATAGAACATATTACTTTTATTAAATTAATTTGTTAATTATCGATGCACTATTAAAATCATAAATGTATAATAAAAATTACTACATTAAAAATGATATTTATAGTATTAATCAAAAACAATACATTGAAAATTGAAATGGTTAATATTTTAAGATATGTTTTTTACTTTTTACAAATAAATCAATTATTATGGGATGGAGGAAATAGTAATTACTCCATCCTTGAGAATGAAATTAAATATAAGTAATACTCCCTTATTTATAAAATAAATAATACATTTGTAAAAATAATTTGTTTTAAAAAGACTTTTGCTATTAGTTTCAAATACAATTTTAATTTCTTATTTTTAATTGTATAATCTAATTAATATTATGTACATCACTCATAATTTATTATCTCTCATCTTATATTTATGATAATTAAAATACACCTATAGTTATAATTTCATAAAATTATTATTCTCTTTCATTTATCATATTTTCTTTATTTCACTACGCGAAAAACTGCATTTTACAACACTTTTTTTAATCCATTTACAGCGCTTTTTCAAAAAAAAAAAAAAAAACGCTGTGGAATCAAGCGCTGTAAAAGATACAACAGCGCTTTTAAAAAAGCGCTATAAAACATGTAAATATAACGCGCGCTTGTTATGCACATTTTACAGCGCTTTTTCAAAAAAGCGTTGTAAAATGCACACCCATTATATGAGTTATGGGTCTGCTTTTTAGAGCGCTGTAAAATGCACACCCATTATATAAAATTATGGGTCTGCATTTTACAGCGTTTTTTCGAGAAAGCGCTGTAAAACATACACCCGTTTTATGAATTATGGGTCTACATTTTACAGCGCTTTTTTAAGAAAGTGCTGTAAAATGTACACCATTATAGCGCTTTACAACAACATTTTATAGCGCTTTTTAAAAAAAGCGCTGTAAAATGTGTTTTTTTTAAACGCTGTAAATTAAATATTTGAAATGAAAAGCGCTTTTTGTAACACCCCGATTTTCAAAGCGAGGGTATATTTTTTTTTTTTTTAAAGTAATTAAAAACGAACAAAGAATTAAATCAGGAAATGCCTTTGGATAAATAATTGAGTCAATATAATTTACAAGCAGCGGAAAAGTTTCTCCAATTATAAATCCAAAACATTTACACAACATCAAATGGTACATGGAACCCATTCGAATAAGAAGTCAAACTGACAATATTAGTATAAATACAGTTTTCCAAACTAAAAATACTCCAATCCAAAAAGAAGGACACATAGTTCCTATACATCATCCTAATCTGATCATCCTACCAAAAAGCTATACACCCTGAGTATCTCCACGCGCCCCGTGAGATCCTCCTAATGTAACTGCAATCACGCGTTCCCATCTCCATTCCCGTCCGTAGGGTACGAACCGGTAGGACCGTCCTGACTCTCATCTGAGGGCAAAGCCCAGATTTCCACAATAATTGTAAAGGGTCACCAACCAAGAAAATAACAGTTAACACATAGCAATTAAGTTTTTAAATGCTCAAAATAACTTTTCAACTAAGCATGCACCTTAACAGGACTTTCAATATGCGAAAAGTTCATACGATGCTTTGCCAATTAACAATGAAAGTGAAATAAAGTTCTCAAACTCCTAATTAACACATAACAAACCAAGACATGAATAAGTTGGTGAGTAATCAATCATCTAACTCAAACTGATGATTTTCCCTGAGCCAATCCACTGGGAAATCGATTGGGGTAAAGGTTTTTAATGAAAACAGAATCATGGGCTGAATCAATCGATTTGGCAATCGATTGATAGGATAACAGAGCCCCTGACTTAATGGCCAATCGATTTCCAAATGGATTTGGTCGAATATGGATGAGTCCCTGACTTAGGCCCAATCGATTGGGCAATCGATTTCGTAAATGATTTTCGAAAATTGATTACAAAATCGATTGGCTAATCGATTTTGTCCATTTGGCCAAGTCCCTGACTTCCATCCAATCGATTGGGAAATCGATTTCCCTGATCGTTTTTCCAAAAATTCATGAATTAACCCAAGTCATTCCTAATCAAGTTCACAACCTAACACTTAGCAATTCCTACACGATTACCACGGCAATTGGGATCTCGATAACCATCATACTTACACACAACAATCAACACATAACACTTAGCATTTTCAACGCAATTACCACAACGACTCAAATTCAAATCACTTAATCATAAAACTCAAATCAACCACGACTCGCGTGCCAAGCACCCTAATGCAATGCGTATATGCCAAAATGCATGGACTCGGAATTCCAAACCAAAACCCTCCTCGAAGGGCCGTAAATCATAATCGTACCGCCTATCGCAGGCCAAAGTACCAATTACCGAGGTGCCACCTATCACGGGTCAGCACGATTTACTAAAATGCGTAAATCATAAACGTACCACCTATCACGGGTCAGTACAGTTTACCGAGGTGTCACCTATCACGGGTCAACACGATTTACTAAAAGAAAAAGCGGGAATCGTAAACGTACCGCCTATCACAGACCAGTACTGTTTACCTAGGTGCCACCTATCACGGGTCAGCACAATTCACCAAAAACGTAAATCGTAAATGTACCACCTATCACGGGTCAGTACAGTTACCATGGTGTCACCTATCACGGGTCAACACAATTTACCAAAAACGTAAATCGTAAACGTACCACCTATCACGGGTCAGTACAGTTACCATGGTGTCACCTATCACGGGTCAACACAATTTACCAAAAACGTAAATCGTAAACGTACCACCTATCACGGGTCAGTACAGTTACCATGGTGTCACCTATCACGGGTCAACACGATTTACTAAAAGAAAAAGCGGGAATCGTAAACGTACCGCCTATCACAGACCAGTACTGTTTACCGAGGTGCCACCTATCACGGGTCAGCACAATCCACCAAAAATGTAAATCGTAAATGTACCACCTATCACGGGTCAGTACAGTTTACCGAGGTGTCACCTATCACGGGTCAACACGATTTACTAAAATATAAATCGCAAACGTACAACCTATCACGGGTCCGTACAGTTTACCAAGGTGTCACCTATCACGGGTCGACACAATACATAAATGGTACTTCAAAATTATGGGTCTTACACTTTTTAGCTTTTTATGGCATTTTTTTTAGAAAACGCTGTCTTTTATCTTTTTATCCAAAATTATTTTGATCCAAAATCAGTTCACAATCAGTGCACACAACAACAAAACATATTCAAATACCACAAGCAGCTCACACAATCAGTAGAACAGAAAACAGAACTCTGTAACTTAATTAACATATATGTAACTCTGTAACTCTGTAATTTACAACCTAATTAACTACATTCAGATACATATATATAACCTAATTTACAACCTAATTAACTACATTCTGATCCATATGCATGTTCATATATTGTGTCCTATGATCATATACATATAATAACTAACAGAATATACATAATATGCACTAGCTACCATATAATATTCAGATCCCTTGCCCAGCAGCAAGCTATTTCCCAGAAAATCAAATAATTTGCATGTCAAGCACATACTGACACCAGTTTTCCTTTAATTCCATTAGATCTTCCTCATAATATGATGGACTGGAATTGTCAAAGTACTGCAATATAAAAATTGAACATATTATATTAAGTTAGTATCAAATATATAGATAATTTATATATGAAAATCATATAATGAAAATACCGTACCGTTTCTGGGATAATAGTTTTATTCTTCTCAACAATCTCCTTCATGAATCTCAATACGTAGTACCCACAGTCGATGTTGTTTGTTTGGCGAGGGCACTTTATTGGGATCCATGTAATGTTATTAGACTTTTGTTTCGACACTGTAGCACCTCTTTGAGTTCGAAAAACTTTTAAGGCATTATCGAATGAATAAATGTGATTATTATAGCATGAACAAACACATTATTTATATATATATGTAAGTACAGAAGTACGCCTAAGAGGGGGGGGGGTGAATTAGGTGTAAGTAAATTCTCTTGTTTTTAGTGATATGGTAGTTGAATTTTCTGTGTTTAAGAAAAAGCTTAATGATAAACTGTAGTAAGTAAATGGACTTTGAGATTTATCCTGGTTGCCCTTATAACCAAGGGTACGTCCAGTCCTCTTGCACACCACAAGAGATTAATTCAATACTTGTCAGAAAATGTACAACTCCCACCCTGGGATTCTTGCTACAAATCTTCTAACAATACTTCTAAGATAGCACACCACTATCTTAGATTAAGCTATCTTGTACAAATGATACAATAAGGTTTGAATGAGTCTAAGATGTGGTATATTGATAAACAACTCAATAGCAATTCAAGTACTTGAGAACTTTTAGAATGATATGAAAATCTAATGCAAGTACTTAGAAAAATCAGAATTTTGTTCAAAGTTGTTTAATGAATTAATTCAAGGATTGTTATTTTTTGATCTGAAGTTATGGTGTATTTATACTCCATAATACATCCTTTCAGATTCGTGGCCATTGATCCAAGAGGTTTGATGAAAAATTACAATGTTCTAGAGGCATCCCAGATCTGAAAAATTGTAATGTTTCCAAGTGTATTCGAATACACGTCTTTGTAACGTTCAAAAAATTTAAATTTTACATCTTGTATTCGAATACACATTAGTGTAGTCGAATACAGATTAGTGTATTTTAGCCTCTGACTTAACTTGTATTCGACTACAGATGGGTGTAGTCGAATACACACAAAGGATTTTTGGCCACTGACTTAGCTTGTATTCGACTATAGATGGGTGTAGTTGAATACAACATTTAAAGTTTTGCCTTTGACTTAAGTTGTATTTGAATACAACATGGTGTATTTGAATACACTTATGCAAATTGTCAAAAATATGATTTTAAATGATTTGTTAATGCTGTTTTTTGATTTTCGAAAATATGTTAAATGCATATGTAAATATGAATTGTTCTCATGTATTTGAACTATTGATTTGTATCATATACCTTTACATTTAATCATTTATTATTTGGATTTTGAAGCTTATTGAAGATAGTTTGATCTTCTTTTTGATCTTGCTGCATTGTCCATAGTTGGTGGTCTTGTCGTCATCAAAAACATGTAGTTTACATTCTCCCCCTTTTTGATTATGACAAAATGTTGTTGTGAAGAGAGTGTATAGTTGAAATCATTGCTCCCCCGTAATAGGTGCATACTCCCCCGTTGTATGTGATGATTTGAAAAAAAATTGGTTTTGAGTACCTACAAGGTTGGAAATGCAACAACAGTACCAAATTTTCTCCCCTTTTTGACATGATCAAAAAGAAGAAAAAAATAGAAAAAAAAACATACAAGTTTCGAGTATAATCATACACAAACGGCATATAAGGTAACAAGGAGAATATCATAAATGGAAATTAAGCCATAATATCATAAAAGTTAATACATAACATGTCACGATTAGAGCAATACAAAATACACCAGAATCCAAAGGACAAAGGAGTTCATAAAACAAAGATCACAGTAATACATAATGCAAAAAGTTAAATTAGTACATAGCAACTAAGGGACTTAATCAAAATCTGTCGGAATGTGGAAATGATCAATTTTGTCTGATAAACTACTAATGTCTTGAGATAGTGCGTCATGAATAGTGCTTCATGATTGTGAGCAATAGTAGTTTCAATATTGGTGAAGCGAGTGTCGATACCGGTGGTCAAATTGTCGAATTGAGTTTGGAAGAAGGTTTGGAAAGAATCAAGGCGAGTCATGATCATTTGATTGGAGATATAATCATCATCAGATGCAATTTCCTCGCCATCTTCATCTCCTTGAGGAGCAGCGTTTGAGGGTCCAGCATTGTCCTCCTGTGCATCATCAGATGGTTGACCATGATCACCTTTATGCACAAATGCTTCAAGCTCTTCATTCCATATTATCCGCATGCTAGGCAAGACACCTAAATCCAGCATATTTTCTTTGGTGGGTGTAAACATAACTTCATCAGAGAAGTCCACACCAAAGTGTTCCAAAATCCGTGAAACTTCCTTTGCATAGGGTAAGCCAATTGCCTCGCGAGAGCCAAACATAATAGATTTCACAAAAAAATGTCCAATTAAGTTGACGACCTTCAAACATGAAATTCATA
>NC_021165.2:38559411-38581671 GCF_000331145.2 Cicer arietinum
GGTATTTTTGGTGAAAGTGGGTTTTAGAGAAAATGTGAGAGTTGTGAGAGATTTGAAGAGGAATGACAAGAAGGAAGTAAAGAGTAATGGATTTTGTTAGGTTGGGTGAATGGGTAAGTGAGTGGAAGGAGGATGGATGAGTTTTGGAGAGAAGAGAGAAGAAATTGAGGCTGTATTCGAATACCAAATAAGAGAGAAGGAACTGAGGCTGTATTCGAATACCAACTGAAATAACCCTAACTTATGTGTAGCAGCTTTTATATGCGAAGGTGTATTCGACTACACCTTCTTGTATTCGAATACACATTTTTCTGGGAACGTGTATTCGACTACACATCCTTTGTATTGGAATACAGGAAATCTGGGAAAGTTTGTATTCGAATACAGACATTTGTATTCGACTACATAAGCACAATTTTGCTTGAAAACTCAGTTTTTTATGAAAATTGCATCATGTAATACACAAATTCATATATCAAAAAGCAATAATCAACAAGAAATAAGAGATATGACAAACTATGTATATCATGCAATGGTTAAAGATCATTTTCACTCAAAATACCAAGTTCTCTTCGGATTTTATAAAATGAGTCTTTAGGTAATGGTTTTGTAAATATATCAGCCAATTGATTGTGTGTATCAACAAATGTTACCTCAACATTACCTTTAAGTACATGATCCCGTAGAAAATGATGTCGAATATCGATGTGTTTAGTTCTAGAGTGCATGATTGGATTATTTGAGATGTTTATTGCGCCTGTGTTATCACATCTTAAGGGAATGCATCCAAGATCAACTCCATAGTCATGTAATTGCTGTTTGAGCCAGAGAATCTGGGCACAACAACTTCCTGCTGCAATGTATTCAGCTTCAACAGTACTAAGTGCAACACAAGCTTGCTTTTTACAAGACCATGAAACTAGTGCATTTCCTAAGACATGGCACGTGCCCCTGGTGCTTTTACGGTCTGTTTTGCATCCCGCATAATCCGAATCAGAGTATCCTACTAGGCTACATATGCTACCCTTGGGATACCATAGGCCTACATTTGTTGTTCCTTTCAGATACTTCATAATTCTTTTAACAGCTACTAGATGTGATTCTTTCGGATCTGCCTGAAATCTTGCACACAAACAAACACTAAACATGATATCTGGCCGGCTGGCCGTTAGATATAATAATGATCCAATCATACCTCGATATTTGGATATGTCGATGGAAATTCCTGATGCATCTTTATCAACATATGTTTCGGAGCCCATTGGAGTTATACTTTCTTTGCAATCATACCTCAAGTTGCTTGATATGAAGTCCAAGAAAATAGTTTAATTTTCCCATCATGGACATTTCGAATTCTCCTTGCATTATTAAAGAGAATTCTTCACATATGTCCTTGTTGGTTGATCCAAATATTATATCATCAACATAAATTTGAACCAATAATGTGTGACCATTTTCTCTTTTGACAAATAACGTTTTATCAACCTCTCCTTTTTCAAATTCTCGTTCACATAAAAAGGTGCTTAACCTGTCATACCAAGCTCTTGGAGCTTGTTTTAGACCATAAAGAGCCTTTTTCAATTTGTAAACGTGTGAGGGATTCTTGGAATCTTCAAATCCAGGGGGCTGCTTGACATAGACTTCTTCATTTATGTACCCATTGAGAAAAGCACTCTTCACGTCCATTTGATATAGCTCAAAATTCATGGAACGAGCATATGCTAATAGTAGACGTATTTCCTCTAATCTTGCTACCGGAGCAAATGTTTCATCAAATTCTATCCCTTCCTCTTGATTGTATCCTTGAGCGACCAATCTAGTTTTGTTGCGAACAACTATGCCATTTTCATCTAGTTTATTTTTAAACACCCATTTTGTACCAATGATGTGTTTATTTCCAGGATTAGGAACAAGTTTCCAAACTTGGCTACTTTCAAATTGATTGAGTTCTTCTTGCATGGCAAGTATCCATTGATCATCTTTAAGTGCTTCACCAATTTTGGAGGGTTCAATTTGAGAAACAAACGCCATGTTTAAGCAAGCATCTTGCAATTTTAACCTTGTTGTGACTCCTTTATTTATATCACCTATGATGTTGTCAATAGGGTGATATCTATGGGTTCTCCATTCTTTAGGAAGATCATCACTTTGCCTTTCAATATTGACTCCACTTTCTTGTTGAAGTTCTTTGCTTGGATCATTACTTTCAAAAACATCATCATCATCACAAGAAATAATATTTTCTTCTTTTATGGGGTTAGTTTCATCAAAGGTTACATGCATTGATTCTTCAACTAATAAGGTTCTTTTATTAAAAATTCTAAATGCTTTACTAGATAAAGAGTAACCGAGAAATATACCTTCATCAGCTTTTTCATCAAATTTTCCAAGGTTGTCTTTACCATTATTTAACACAAAACATTTACATCCAAAAATGTGAAAGTGAGAGATATTGGGTTTTCTACCTTTGTAAAGTTCATATGGAGTTTTCTTAAGAATTGGCCTAATAATTACCCGGTTGGAAACATAGCATGCTGTGTTTACAGCATCTGCCCAAAAGTATTTTGGTAGATTTGAGTCGCTTAGCATAGTTCTAGCAAGCTCTATTAAGGATCTATTCTTTCTCTCAACGACCCCATTTTGTTGTGGTGTTCTTGGTGCAGAAAAATTGTGAAAAATACCATTTTCTTCACAAAATTCTTCAAATGAAGTATTTTGAAATTCCCTTCCATGATCACTTCTAATTGATACAATTTTGGCAGATTGTTCATTTTGGACTAGCTTGGCATAGTTTTTAAATGCCTTAAAAGCTTCATTTTTATTTGCCAAAAATAAGGTCCAAGTGAACCTTGAGTAATCATCAACAATAACTAGTCCATATGAGTTTCCACCAAGACTTTTGGTTCTTGATGGACCAAACAAATCCATATGTATCAATTGTAGCGGTCTAGAAGTTGAAATAACATTTTTAGGTTTGAAAGAACTTTTTGTTTGTTTGCCCTTTTGACAAGCGTCACATAATTTATCCTTTATAAATTTTATTTTTGGTAAGCCTACAACAAGATCATGCTTGACCAATTTGTTTAAATGATCCATGTGAATATGAGCAAATCTCTTATGCCATAGCCAAGCATCATTATTGTCGCTTACCAAAAGACATTTCATTTTCAAGGATAAATCTTCAAAATTAAGTATGAAAATGTTTTTGAAACGCTTACCAACAAACTGAGTTTCATTTGTAGCTTCATTTTGGATGACGCACTCATCAGGTGACACCTCGGTAAACTGTACAGACCCGTGATAGGTGGTACGTTTACGATTTACGTTTTT
Source organism: Cicer arietinum (assembly GCF_000331145.2). NCBI lineage: Eukaryota > Viridiplantae > Streptophyta > Magnoliopsida > Fabales > Fabaceae > Cicer > Cicer arietinum. The sequence goes on from NC_021165.2 coordinate 38,562,742, forward strand.
AGTAAATTGTGCTGACCCGTGATAGGTGGCACCTCGATAAACAGTATTAGTCTGTGATAGGCGGTACGTTTACGCTTTACGTTTTTAGTAAATTGTGCTGACCCGTGATAGGTGGCACCTCGATAAACAGTATTAGTCTGTGATAGGCGGTACGTTTACGCTTTACGTTTTTAGTAAATTACGATTTACGCTTTTTCTTTTAGTAAATCGTGTTGACCCGTGATAGGTGACACCTCGATAAACTGTACTGACCCGTGATAGGTGGTACGTTTATGATTTACGCATTTTAGTAAATCGTGTTGACCCGTGATAGGTGGCACCTCGGTAATTGGTACTTTGGCCTGCGATAGGCGGTACAATTATGATTTACGGCCCTTCGAGGAGGGGTTTGGTTTGGAATTCCGAGTCCATGCATTTTGGCATATACGCATTGCATTAGGGTGCCTGGCACGCGAGTCATGTTTGAATCAAGTTATGATTGAGTGTTATGTATTGATTTTATGTGTAAGTGTGATGGATTGTAAAACTATTTCGAAACCCAATTTGTCGTGGTGATTGTGTGGGAATTGCTAAGTGTGATTGTTCGGATTAGTGTGTAAGTGTTAATTGGTTTTGAAACCCTTTAAAAAGCTGAATTTTGCTGAATTTTGCTGTTTTCCTATTGTTGTCTGATGTGTATTCGAATACAGAAAGCTGTATTCGAATACCAACATGCTGTTTTTGCCACTGACTTATTGTGTAGTCGAATACAGACTGTTGTATTCGAATACAGACATGCTGTTTTGCTACTGACTTGCTGTGTAGTCGAATACAGACTGTTGTATTCGAATACAGACATGCTGTTTCTTTGCTGAATGCTGAAACAGCCTTGTATTCGAATACAGAGATGCTGTATTCGAATACAACAATGTTGTTTTGTTAAAAACTTCATTTCTCAACCTTGTTTATGCATGTTTGGCATATGGAAACCCTTTTAAGGTGCATGCTTAGTTGAAAGGTTATTTTGAGCATTTAAAATCTTAATTGCTATGTGTTAACTGTTATTTTTTTTGGTTGGTGACCCTTTACAATTATTGTGGAAATCTGGGCTTTGCCCTCAGATGAGAGTCAGGACGGTCCTACCGGTTCGTACCCTACGGACGGGAATGGAGATGGGAACGCGTGACTGCAGTTACGTTAGGAGGATCTCACGGGGCGCGTGGAGATACTCAGGGTGTATAGCTTTTTGGTAGGATGATCAGATTAGGATGACGTATAGGGACTAGGTGTCCTTCTTTTTGGATTGGAGTATTTTTAGTTTGGAAAACTGTACTTATACTAATATTGTCAGTTTGACATCTTATTTGAATGGGTTCCATGTACCATTTGTTGTTGTGTAAATGTTTTGGATTTATATTTGGAGAAACTTTTCCGCTGCTTAAAAATTATAATGACTCAATTATTTATCCAAAGGCATTTTCCTGATTTAATTCTTTGTTTTATTTTAATTCCTTTTAATCTCTTTCAAAAAAAAAAAATATACCCTCGCTTTGAAAAACGGGGTGTTACATTGTGGTATCAGAGCATAGGTTTGGTTTTCTTTGGGAGCTGTGGAACCTTGGCTATAGATTGTAGGTCAACCTATAGGTTGAGAGTTGTTATCTGATCATGTGCATGCTTAGTTGAAAAGTTGTTTTGAGCATTTAAAAACTTAATTGCTATGTGTTAACTGTTATTTTTCGGTTGGTGACCCTTTACAATTATTGTGGAAATCTGGGCTTTGCCCTCAGATGAGAGTCAGGACGGTCCTACCGGTTCGTACCCTACGGACGGGAATGGAGATGGGAACGCGTGATTGCAGTTACATTAGGAGGATCTCCCGGGGCGCGTGGAGATACTCAGGGTGTATAGCTTTTTGGTAGGATGATCAGATTAGGATGATGTATAGGGACTAGGTGTCCTTCTTTTTGGATTGGAGTATTTTTAGTTTGGAAAACTGTACTTATACTAATATTGTCAGTTTGACATCTTATTTGAATGGGTTCCATGTACCATTTGTTGTTGTGTAAATGTTTTGGATTTATATTTGGAGAAACTTTTCCGCTGCTTAAAAATTATAATGACTCAATTATTTATCCAAAGGCATTTCTTTATTTATTTCTCTGTTTTAGTTTAATTACTTTAGAAAAAAAAATACACCATCGCTTTGAAAATCAGGGTGTTACATTGTGGTTTCAGAGCTTTGGTTTGGTTTTCTTTGGGCGCTGTGGAACCTTGGTTATAGATTGTAGGTCGACCTATAAGTTGGGAGTTGTTATCTGATCATGTGTCGGTTTAGGTGACTTGAGTTGTCAAGTCCAATATAATTATTATGTGTTGTTATAGTCGGACGTTAGTTGGAATTATTTGAAGTAGTGTTAAGATTCTACTTGATGATGGTTTTATAGGAAACCATGCCGCCAAGAAGGAATGACGCTTCGAGAACCAACGCTAATAGGAATGATCAAATGGCGGAGGCTATGAATAACATGGCTGCTTCTGCCGCTGCACAGACCGCTGCCAAGACTCAACGGGATCTTGAAAAGAGGGGAAGAGAGATCCGTGCTGCAGAGTCAAGAGGGTTAGAAGACTTCCGTCGTTACAATCCTCCTAAGTTTAAGGGGGATGAGAATTCAGAGAAGGCGGATCAATGGATCCAAGAAGTGGAGAAGATCTTTGAAATGATAAATTGTCAGGCGGGAGTGAAGGTCAGCTATGCCACTTACATGCTGTTGGGGGATGCTGAGTACTGGTGGAGGAGTGCAAGGTTATTGATGGGAGCCGCCCACGAGGAGGTGAACTGGGAATCGTTCAAAAGGAAGTTTTTAGACAAATACTTCCCGATGAGTACCAGGACTAAACTGGGCGATGATTTTCTGAAACTTCACCAGGGAAGCATGACCGTGGGCGAATATGCAGCTAAGTTTGAATCGCTATCGAGGCATTTCAGGTTCTTCCGTGAAGAAATTGATGAACCGTTCATGTGTCATCGTTTCCAAGACGGACTGAAGTATGAGATTCAAGACTCCGTCTTACCCTTGGGAATTCAACATTTCCAAGCACTGGTAGAGAAATGTAGAGAAGTGGAAGATATGAAAAACAAAAGGGCTAGCCGAGGAGGGAATTTTAATTCGGGAGGCCCTAGTCGGGTGAATTATCAGAACAAGAGAAAACAAGTTGCTAAACCTTATAATCGACCACAGAATAACAACGGTGGGCAGAGTCGCCCGGGGAACCAGAATTTCAGGAGGTAATTGGGGCAAGTGCTTCGATGTTTCCGATGTGGGGGAGAAGGACACTATGCTAGTGCTTGTACAACTAACATCCCCACCTGTCACAATTGTCGGAAGTCGGGGCACATGGCAAGGGATTGCACGGCTCCAAAGGTGGAACCAGTGGTGAATGTAGCTAGGGCTACCCGTCCTACTGCTAGAGGACGCATTTATTGTGTGAATGCTGAAGAGGGGAATCCATCTGGTAATCTGATTCAGCGTGACTGTGAGATTGCAGGTAACACTCTAACTGCACTCTTTGATTCGGGGGCAACCCATTCCTTCATTGCTATGGACTGTGTGAATCGCTTGAAGTTATCTGTGTCTGCTTTACCTTTTGATTTGGTTGTGTCCACACCTGCTAAGACCTTAACCGTAAATTCAGCATGTTTACATTGTCGAATGACTATACAGAATAAAGATTTCTTGGTTAATTTAATTTGTTTACCGCTACAATCACTCGAGGTCATCCTCGGTATGGATTGGATGTCTTATCATTATGTGATCTTGGATTGTGCTCGTAAATTGGTTCTTTTCCCCGAACCAGGAGTTGTTAAGTATTTAGCTGCTAACAAACTCCGAGTGTCGCTAAGTGAAGGGACCCATGAGTTTTTGTCTCTGGCAAATGTGGAGGCAAAGATAAATGTGGATATAGAAGATGTGATACTTGTCAACGAGTATCGGGATGTATTTCCAACGGAAATTCCAGGATTGCCACCGGTAAGAGAAGTGGAATTCTTCATTGATTTGCACCCAGGAACGGGACCTATTTCAATGGCACCTTATCGAATGTCGCCATTGGAATTAAATGAGCTCAAAAGCCAAATTGAAGACTTGTTGGAGAAGAAATTCATCAGACCAAGTGTATCACCATGGGGAGCTCCAGTTTTGCTAGTTAAGAAGAAGGACGGAAGCTCGCGCCTATGTGTGGATTATAGACAGCTTAACAAGGCAACTATTAAGAATCGTTATCCTTTGCCACGAATCGATGATTTGATGGATCAATTGAGAGGGGCCGCGATATTTTCGAAGATTGACTTGAAGTCGGGTTACCATCAGATCCGAGTAAGGGAAGGAGACATTCAGAAAACAGCTTTCAGAACCCGCTACGGACATTATGAATACCTGGTTATGCCGTTCGGAGTTACCAATGCACCGGCAATTTTCATGGACTACATGAACAGGATCTTTAATTCGTTCCTTGATAAATTCGTGGTGGTATTCATTGATGATATATTGATTTATTCAAGGACTGAAGAAGAGCATGGAGAACATTTGCGACAAGTTCTTGAGATTTTACGCGAGAAGCGATTGTATGCCAATCTGTCGAAGTGTGAATTTTGGCTAGAGAAAGTGAATTTCTTGGGACATGTGATAACCAAGGAAGGAATCGCTGTAGATCCGGCTAAGATTGAGGCGGTTCTTGCTTGGAAACAGCCTCAGACTGTCACTGACATACGGAGTTTTGTAGGACTGGCAGGGTACTACAGGAGGTTTATCGAAGGTTTTGCTAAGATTGTGGCTCCACTGACACAACTTACCAGAAAAGATCAACCGTTCGCATGGACGGAGAAGTGTGAAGAAAACTTCCAGTTACTAAAGAGAAAATTGACGACCTCACCTGTATTGGTATTACCGCAATCAGAAGAACCCTATGAAGTTTATTGTGATGCATCTCACCAAGGGTTAGGATGTGTTCTGATGCAACACAAGAAAGCTGTGGCTTATGCCTCGAGACAATTGAAGATTCACGAAAGGAACTATCCTACTCATGATTTGGAGCTTGCCGCGGTTGTTTTTGCATTAAAGATCTGGAGGCATTATTTATATGGGTGCACGTTCACCGTGTTCAGCGACCATAAAAGCTTGAAATATTTGTTTGATCAGAAGGAGTTGAACATGCGCCAGAGACGATGGATGGAGACTCTCAAGGATTTTGATTTCACACTGCAGTACCACCCTGGGAAGGCCAATGTAGTGGCTGATGCGTTGAGCAGAAGAAGTGTATCGGTGTCTTCACTAATTATGGCTAGACAACAAGAGTTGTGGGAAGCTTTTAGAGACTTGCACTTGAACGTAGAGTTTGCACCGGGAATTTTGAAATTCGGAATGATTAAGATCTCGAGTGGATTACTTGAAGACATTGCGAATTCTCAGGATGACGTCTTAATTCAAGAGAAGAGGAATCTAATAGTACAAGGGAAGACGACTGAGTTCAAGATTGGGGCAGATAATGTTTTGCGGTGTAATGGTAGGATTTGTGTACCAGAAATTACAGATATGCGGAAAACGATTTTAGAAGAGGCGCATAAGAGTAAGCTGAGTATTCATCCTGGAGCAACAAAGATGTATCAGGATTTGAGGCAGAATTATTGGTGGCCAGGAATGAAGAAACATGTGGCGGAATATGTATCCACTTGTCTAACTTGTCAGAAAGCGAAGGTGGAACATCAGCGACCTGCTGGAATGTTGCAACCTTTAGATATACCTGAATGGAAGTGGGACAGCATTTCCATGGATTTTATAACCGGATTACCAAAGACAAGGAGAAAGAATGATTCCATATGGGTGATAGTGGATCGACTAACTAAATCTGCTCACTTTTTGCCGGTAAGGACCACCTATAAGGTAGATCAGCTAACGGAGATCTACATTGCTGAAATTGTGAGGTTACACGGGGTACCATCGAGCATTGTATCAGACCGTGATCCGAAGTTCACATCGCATTTTTGGGGAGCATTGCACGAAGCGTTGGGAACGAAGCTACGATTGAGTTCAGCTTACCATCCACAAACGGACGGACAGACTGAAAGGACAAATCAGTCCTTGGAAGATCTGTTGAGAGCATGTGTTTTAGATGATAGAGGAAGTTGGGATGATGTACTTCCGTTGATTGAGTTCACTTACAACAATAGTTTCCACGCAAGTATTGGAATGGCACCATATGAAGCTTTATACGGACGCAAGTGTCAGACGCCCTTGTGTTGGTATAAAGACGGTGAGAATATGATTGTCGGACCAGAGATGGTGCAACAGACCACAGCTAAAGTAAGGAAGATCAAGGAGAAAATGAAGACTTCACAAGATCGCCAGAAGAGTTACGCGGACAAGCGTCGCAGACTTTTGGAATTCGAACAGGGTGACCATGTATTTCTGAGAGTCACACCTACTACTGGAGTAGGTAGAGCCTTGAAATCGAAGAAGTTGACTCCGAAATTCATTGGACCATATCAGATTTCTGCACGAATTGGGCCGGTTGCTTATCGGATTGCATTACCTCCGATACTGTCCAATATCCATGACGTGTTTCATGTGTCGCAGTTGAGGAAATATCTCGCAGATCCATCTCACGTGATCGAACCAGACACAATCCAGCTAAAGGATAACCTGTCGTTCGAAGTACCACCCGTGAGAATTGATGACAGGAAGATTAAGCGGTTGAGGACCAAGGATGTTTCGTTGGTCAAGGTGATCTGGAACCCAATTACTGGAGATGCGACTTGGGAACTGGAGAGCAAGATGAGGGAACAACACCCAGAGTTATTTATCGATGCATAGTTTCGAGGACGAAACTAATTTTAGGGGGGGAGTAATGTAAGACCCATAATTTTAAAGTACCTTTTATGTATTTTTGGTATATTTTGGATTTTGGCTCGGAGGCTTTTAAGCCAAAGTTAATAATATTTTGGAGTTTTATAATCAAAAAGATATTTCGATGCCAATTAGAATTTCTCGTCGATAAATAAATTGAATTTAACTGCGGAAAATACTTTACGGTTAATTTAAGGCGTTTCGGGTGAAAAGGTAATTTAATAAATATCTAGATTTTGAGATATTTGTTAAGTTATATTTATTTTATATATATATGTTTGCTTGGAGGGAAAAAGAAAGGAAAACTAGAAGGAAGGAAAAGGAAAAGAAAATAGTATATAAAGGAAGGAAGGAAAAAGGAAGAAAGGAAAAACAAAGGAAAGAAAAAGAAAGGAAGGAAAATTTCAAAACTTCATCTTCTTCCTCTAACCGTGACCCATTTTTCTCCTTGACTTACTGTGTAGTCGAATACAGACTGCTGTATTCGAATACATTTTGCTACTGACTTGCTGTGTAGTCGAATACAGACTGTTGTATTCGAATACAGACATGCTGTTTTTGCCACTGACTTACTGTGTAGTCGAATACAGACTGCTGTATTCGAATACATTTTGCTACTGACTTGCTGTGTAGTCGAATACAGACTGTTGTATTCGAATACAGACATGCTGTTTTTGCCACTGACTTACTGTGTAGTCGAATACAGACTGCTGTATTCGAATACATTTTGCTACTGACTTGCTGTGTAGTCGAATACAGACTGTTGTATTCGAATACAGACATGCTGTTTTTGCCACTGACTTACTGTGTAGTCGAATACAGACTGCTGTATTCGAATACATTTTGCTACTGACTTGCTGTGTAGTCGAATACAGACTGTTGTATTCGAATACAGACATGCTGTTTTTGCCACTGACTTACTGTGTAGTCGAATACAGACTGCTGTATTCGAATACATTTTGCTACTGACTTGCTGTGTAGTCGAATACAGACTGTTGTATTCGAATACAGACATGCTGTTTTTGCCACTGACTTACTGTGTAGTCGAATACAGACTGCTGTATTCGAATACATTTTGCTACTGACTTGCTGTGTAGTCGAATACAGACTGTTGTATTCGAATACAGACATGCTGTTTTTGCCACTGACTTACTGTGTAGTCGAATACAGACTGCTGTATTCGAATACATTTTGCTACTGACTTGCTGTGTAGTCGAATACAGACTGTTGTATTCGAATACAGACATGCTGTTTTTGCCACTGACTTACTGTGTAGTCGAATACAGACTGCTGTATTCGAATACATTTTGCTACTGACTTGCTGTGTAGTCGAATACAGACTGTTGTATTCGAATACAGACATGCTGTTTTTGCCACTGACTTACTGTGTAGTCGAATACAGACTGCTGTATTCGAATACATTTTGCTACTGACTTGCTGTGTAGTCGAATACAGACTGTTGTATTCGAATACAGACATGCTGTTTTTGCCACTGACTTACTGTGTAGTCGAATACAGACTGCTGTATTCGAATACATTTTGCTACTGACTTGCTGTGTAGTCGAATACAGACTGTTGTATTCGAATACAGACATGCTGTTTTTGCCACTGACTTACTGTGTAGTCGAATACAGACTGCTGTATTCGAATACATTTTGCTACTGACTTGCTGTGTAGTCGAATACAGACTGTTGTATTCGAATACAGACATGCTGTTTTTGCCACTGACTTACTGTGTAGTCGAATACAGACTGCTGTATTCGAATACATTTTGCTACTGACTTGCTGTGTAGTCGAATACAGACTGTTGTATTCGAATACAGACATGCTGTTTTTGCCACTGACTTACTGTGTAGTCGAATACAGACTGCTGTATTCGAATACATTTTGCTACTGACTTGCTGTGTAGTCGAATACAGACTGTTGTATTCGAATACAAACATGTTGTTTTGCTACTGACTTGCTGTGTAGTCGAATACAGACTGTTGTATTCGAATACAGACATGCTGTTTTTTTTTGCTGGATGCTGAAACAGCCTTGTATTCGAATACAGAGATGCTGTATTCGAATACAACAATGTTGTTTTGTTAAAAACTTCATTTTTCAACCTTGTTTATGCATGTTTGGCATATGGAAACCCTTTTAAGGTGCATGCTTAGTTGAAAGGTTATTTTGTGCATTTAAAACTTAAATGTTATGTGTTATCTGTTAATTTCGGTTGGTGACCCTTTACAATTATTGTGGAAATCTGGGCTTTGCCCTCAGATGAGAGTCAGGACGATCCTACTGGTTCGTACCCTACGGACGGGAATGGAGATGGGAACGCTTGACTGCAGCTACGTTAGGAGGATCTCACGGGGCGCGTGGAGATCACTCAGGGTGTATAGTTTTTTGGTAGGATGATCAGATTAGGTTGATGTATAGGGACTAGGCGTCCTTCTTTTTGGGTTGGAGTATTTTAAATTTGGAAAACTGTACTTATACTAATATTGTCAGTTTGACATCTTATTTGAATGGGTTCCATGTACCATTTGTTGTTGTGTAAATGTTTTGGATTTATATTTGGAGAAACTTTTCCGCTGCTTAAAAATTATAATGACTCAATTATTTATCCAAAGGCATTTCTTTATTTATTTCTCTGTTTTAGTTTAATTACTTTTGGAAAAAAAAAATACACCCTCGCTTTGAAAATCAGGGTGTTACAACCTTCATCAGCTTTTTCATCAAATTTTCCAAGGTTGTCTTTACCGTTATTTAACACAAAACACTTACATCCAAAAATGTGGAAGTGAGAGATATTGGGTTTGTTGGAAAAATATGACTTCTTTTGATTAAGAATAAGAGAATTAAGATCAAATCCAACGAGTTCAATTTTAATTCCTATATTAACTATGCAAGATTCATACACAAAGTACACAGCGGAAATATTAGATCGCATACAATATGAACATGAAAAGTAAAGAGATAAGGGATAGAGAGATGGCACCAAGATTTTATACTGGTTCAGTCGTCTATCAGACGACCTACGTCCAGTCCTGAAACAAAACGATTTCGACCTTTTCCAATAGAATCTCATAAAGTGTTTTACAGATGTTCCAGCTCTCTTAGCCTATCAATCTTAAAACTCTCTCTCTTTATTCTATTTCTCAGCCACTGTATCCCAGAGTTTATCTCCAAACTCTTCCAAGATCACAGTAAAACTTCTTCTTGATGAGTCCTCTCAGCAACGAAGATAGCTACCAGTTTCTAAACTCGATTTTCCAAACTTTCAGTTACAAAGAATTGTATTTTACAAAGAACTAAAGAAGTAACATGAATTTGACTCAATCACTATTTTGGTTCTCACACAAAAGATATTTGGGCAATGAATGTTTGTGTCATTGTAAAACTTTTCTCTCAAGGTTGTTCAAAGGTAGTGAAAAGTTTTCCAAAAGTTGTGTCAAAGATTTTCAAAAGTTGTGAAAGTTCTTCTTGAAAAAGTGATTGAATCAGCTTATATATATTCAAAGAAAACACCAGGACAATCGATTTCCCAATCGATTTTATAAAGCTTTAACCGATTGCCTAATCGATTTTCGCAGGTCTTGTTTTTCTTGAATCTTGAACATATAAGCATAAATCGATTTGCCAATCGATTCTTTTAATACATCGATCAGAACTGAAACTATGATTTTCTCCAAATCGATTGAGTAATCGGTTATAGATGTTTTGTTCCAACAACGAAATCAAAACAATCGATTTCTCAGTCGATTTCACAATCACAGTCATAATCGATTTGGCAATGAGCTGAAACCTTTCTGTAACTTAAAAACTTAGCTTCAATCGATTCGTCAATCGATTGTGCTTATCACAGTGACTCAGACTTTTGCATCAATCGATTTTCCAATCGCTTGTGTCTGATCAAAGTGGCTCAGGCATAAACATCAATCGATTTGCCAATCGATTGTGCTTGTTACAGAACCTCAGCAATTTTGACAACATCTATTTGCCAATCGATTTAATCAAGTTTTTTTCTGATGAATGATTATCTGCAATCGATTGCTTAATCGATTGCCTCAAACATGGATTTTAAGAAAACAAAATCAATTGATGTCCCAATCGATTTGTTGCATCACAGAACCTATTTCTGATTTTAAAACTTGGTCACAATCGATTTGTCAATCGATTGATTCCATAACTGGTTGTTTCTGTGACTTGCTAAATCGATTGCTTAATGGATTGCTCAATCGATTAAAGTTATCCCAGAACTTAGGTTTCACCAAAAACATTTAACCAATCGATAGCCCAATCGATTTGTTTTGTGAAAGCACTTGCTCTGAGTCAGACAATCGATTTATCAATCGATTCATCAATTGCTTTATTTGTTGATTGATTTACATTCATTGGCAAAGGCTTAAGTGTGAGATCATAGTGATTAGTCTACTAAACTTATTTACTATGACACCTAATAACACTATACATTTTGCGTCTTTCTCAACTGCATCCTCCAACATTGGTTGATTCCTTGAGTTGCAAGCTATTGTTCCAAGTGTGTGGTGTCTTCTTGTTTGCCTGAAATATTTCTTAATTCAAAACATTAGATCAATCAAATATTTCATATGTACTGTGTGTTTGGGAATTAAATCAAAAACATGATCAGGGAAGCTCATGACTTACAAACTCCCCCTTTTTGATTTAATGACAAATATACAGTTTCAACATTAAGATTATTTTAAAATCCCCCCCTGAGTTTTGGAATGTATGATAAATTTCAACAACATCAGTACAAAAGGATATTAGAGTACAAATAGGGTACAATGTTGTGTATCAGAATACATTGTATCAGAGTAATATGCATTGTATCAGAGTAGAGTTACATCAGAACACATGTTAGCATATATCAGAAATAGCATTATGTATCAGAACATGTGTAGCATATCAGATCATATAAACATATATCAGAGCTTATATCCATACAGCAGAGTATTATATGATCAACATGTAAAATATCAGATCAAATAATCGCAAGTTAAATCAATCTCTCCCTTTTGTCATAAAAAGCAAAAAGAAATATACAAAGAAAGATGATTAAACAAAATAAAAGATATATACATAAAAAAAATTACAAAGACAGCAAAAACAAGAGTAGTACAAGAGCATGACAAACAACACAGACACTAAACCTAAACAACGAATCTAGGGCTGATCCTCATTATCACCAGCAGGAGAAGGAGAGACCGCTATATTAACCTCAACAGGTGTCTCCTCCCCATGAGGATCAGATCCATCTAGGTTGACAGGGTTTGGATCTTCAGCTGATTGTCGTCCGATCTCTGCAATGTCTTCAAAAGACATTTTGAGCCCCAAGTGCTCCTGAATAGCATCCACATCCTGAACCACAGTGTTTAAAGTTGATTGGAGCTTTCGAAGAGAGGCTTCCACTCTTTCGTTGTGGGCAGCTTGAATCTTCATAAACTCCAGCAGCTTCGTCATGATCTCAGAAGATGCTTCAGATTGTGCAGGTGGTTGGGCACTTGCTTGGGCTTGATAAGCACTGGACTGTGCATGATCAGCAGTAGATGGAGTTCTTGTCCATACTCCATTAATGCGTCGCAACTGCATTTGGTTCACAATTGATTCACCAAATGTTAGTGTGGTTTTGAGAGATTCTTCATTGGCTAGAGACACCTTGAAATGCCTCAGAATCTTTGTCACCACTTGGGGATAGGGTAGGATGTGCTTTCCTTGTGCTGACTCCGTCATGTTCAGCATCACTATCCATGCCCAGCTCATCCTGAGCTCTTTGTACAGCCCCCACAACAGGATAATATCCAGCCGTTGTACAACCGCATGATTTCCAGCTCTAGGTACTAACATCCTTGTTAGCACGTACACGAGCATCTGGTGCTCAACTTTCATCTGGCCTGTTGGAAGAGAAACCTTCTCAACAAAGCCGTCGATCATTAGCTCCTTGGTTGTCGCATGCTTGTCTATTGAAGTTTCCCAACCTTCATCTTCAGGAGCATCATGTGCTCTACCATCAATGGTGTATCCATAAAATGGCAAACCAGTTAACTTGGAAAAGTCCTCAAAAGTCATTGTGATCTTTTTACCTTTGACTTCAGCAGCAAAACCCGTCTTGGTTAGAATGAAGGTGGAGTAAAAAGCACGTATCAACTTTGGATAGACTTCAGGTGATGAAGAAAGGAAATCTTCTAGTCCATGAAATCTTAAATGATTTTGAAAAGCAAAACCATTTGTATCAAAAAAGGTGAAATCCAATGTTCTGGCTTCTTGAATTTTCCTTTTTAGAAAAGAGTCAGGAAGAGACTTGCCTTCCACTTGTTTTTCCTTTGAAGGCTGAACCTTCTTTGGTGGAGATGAAGGCTTTTTCTTCTTCTGGGTGGCTCCCTTCAGTGCATCACCCATTAATTTTTCTGACTGAGGAGCCTTCCTCTTCTTACTTGGTTCCTGATTAGAGGCAACAGCTTTGCCTTTATCCTTGGCTAACACTTTATGAGTAGGGATCGAAACACGTTTAGCTGGAGGTAAGGGAGGTGGAGGAGGTGAAGGTGAAAGAGTTCTTCCACTTGAGGTAGAAGAAGAGTCTGGTGAAATGGATTTTGATGATGATGATGGGCGTCTGGCAGTTTGTTTTACTCTGGCCATGGTAGTGTGTTGATTGAAGATTGATGAATGAGGAGGATTAGATGCAAAGAAATTTGAAGTTGGATGAGTGAACTGAGAGCAGAGCGTGAAAATAGATTGTGAAATCGATTTAGGGTTTTCCAAGGTTTTTATAGCACTGTACAAAATCGATTGCCCAATCGATTGTTTTTCACTTCTGGGTTTACCAAATCGATTGCCCAATCGATTAGGTTGACGTGGTTCAAAAAACTATCCGTTACACCCACTTCCAACGGCTATAATTTTTCTCAACAGACATATTGTCAATCGATTTCCAAATCGATTGTGTAACTTATCCTTCTTTACTAAATTGATGTCCAAATCGATTGCCTCCTATGTTCGGAAATCTTCAAAACACAACATCGATTTCCAAATCGATTGTTATAAGTTCAGGTCCAAAACAAAGTTGATCCAATCGATTTCCCAATCGATGCTCGGGTTTGGGTCTGAAAAACTTCTCCAATTTGTAGATGACTTGACCAAACAATCGATTATCCAATCGATTCTTTAAACAATTTTCCAAATATATAATCGATTTACCAATCGATTGAGATAAAACCAACTCCAGCAGTCTGGCTTCTGAGATGTGATCAATCGATTATGAAATCGATTCCAGAAGTAGTAACACAGAGACATAAAATATAAAGTACCAAACAAATCGATTTAGCAATCGATTATCGTGTTTCCAAATTACCAAATTTAAAACACTATGCATCATAAATCGATTATACAATCGATTAGGTAATGCATTTTTCCTATTTGGCCACAAGATAATCGATGTAGCAATCGATTGTTGCATATGGATCAGATTTCATTGAGATCAATAATGCCAAGTTTCATTCTTATAAACAAGAAACTGTCCTTGGGCAAGGCCTTGGTGAAAATGTCAGCCAATTGCTTAGTTGTATTGACATATTCCAACTTAATCTTGCCCTGTTGATATTGGTCTCTAATGAAGTGATGCCTAATCTCTATGTGCTTAGTCCTAGAATGCATGACAGGGTTCTTAGTGATATTAATAGCACTAGTATTATCACACAAGATGGGCACTGTTCCTAGATCAACACCAAAGTCTAAGAGGTGTTGCTGCATCCAAAGAATCTGTGAACAACAGCTACCAGCTGCCACATACTCAGCTTCAGCAGTTGAGAGTGCAACACTGTTTTGTTTCTTGCTATGCCAAGAAACAAGAGAGTTCCCTAATAGTTGGCAAGTACCAGATGTACTTTTTCTGTCCAATTTGCATCCAGCAAAATCAGAATCAGAATAACCAACTAGAGTACAAGTAGATCCCTTAGGATACCACAAACCTAGATTTTTGGTTCCTATGAGATATCTAAAGACCCTCTTAACTGCACTAAGGTGAGATTCCTTGGGATTGGCTTGGTATCTAGCACACATGCACACACTCAACATGATATCTGGTCTACCAGCTGTTAGGTAAAGTAAGGATCCTATCAAGCTTCTAAACACAGTCACATCTACAGGTTTACCTTTCTCATCTTTATCTAAGTAGCAAGCTTGACTCATAGGTGTATCAATGGATTTAAACTTATCAAAACCAAATTTCTTTAAATGATCATTGCAGTATTTGGTTTGACTTAGGAAAATACCATTCTTACTTTGTTTGATTTGAAATCCCAAGAAGTAAGTCAATTCTCCCATCATGGACATTTCAAATCTACCTTTTATTGTATTTTCAAAATCTTTACAAAGCTTATCATTTGTTGATCCAAATATTATGTCATCAACATAAATTTGTACCAATAGAATGTCTTTTCCTTGTCTTTTGATGAAAAGTGTCTTATCCACATTTCCCCTTAAAAAATTTCTTGTAAGAGGAAATTGCTCAGCTTGTCATACCAAGCTCTTGGAGCTTGTTTCAAGCCATAGAGGGCTTTTTTCAGTTTAAACACATGATTTGGAAGCTTAGGATCTTCAAAACCAGGTGTTTGACTCACAAAAACTTCCTCCTGGATGTCTCCATTTAAAAAGGCACTTTTAACATCCATCTGATAAAGTTTAAAGTCCATAATACATGAATAAGCAAGCAGGATTCTAATGGCTTCTAGTCTAGCTATTGGGGCATAGGTTTCATCATAATCTATTCCCTCTTCTTGGTTGTAACCCTTGGCCACTAACCTAGCTTTATTCCTAGTAATAACACTATTCTCATCCATTTTGTTTCTGAACACCCACCTAGTTCCTATGACATGTTTATTCTCTGGTTTAGGAACTAGAGTCCACACTTGGTTTCTCTCAAATTGATTGAGTTCCTCTTTCATGGCTACTATCCAGTCATGGTCCATAAGAGCTTCCTTAATGTTTTTGGGTTGTATTTGAGAAACAAAGACAGTAAAGTTGCAAAACTCTCTAAGTGATTTTCTGGTTGAAACTCCTTTTGAGATCTCTCCAATAATGTTGTCTATGGGATGGTTTTTGGTAAACTTCCATTCTTTGGGTAAATCATCTTCCCTAATAGGTTCTACACAGTCAAGGTTGGTTGGAGGTATAGGTTCACTAGGTTCTATTGGTTTAGACTCTACAATATCATCCAATGAGTTACCAACTATAGAAGAACTTTTGTTCAGGTTTTCAGCAAACAATTCATCAAACTTTACATGAACTGACTCCTCTATAGTTTTGGTTCTTTTATTGTAGATTCTATAAGCTTTACTAGACTGGGAATAACCTAGAAAGATACCCTCATCTGCCTTAGGATCAAACTTATCTAGATGTTCTTTACCATTGTTTAACACAAAGCACTTACACCCAAAGACCCTAAAGTAAGATAGGTTAGGTTTTCTACCCTTGTATAACTCAGAAGGAGTCTTTCTAAGTATAGGCCTAATAAGAAACCTATTCACTACATGAGTGGCAGTGTTTATGGCATCAGCCCAAAAGTATTTAGGAAGGTTAGAGTCCTTAAGCATGGTCCTAGCTAGCTCCTCTAAGGACCTATTCTTCCTCTCTACTACTCCATTTTGCTGTGGAGTTCTAGGGGCTGGATATATGTGTTGGATACCATGATGTTCACAGTAGGTTTGAAAAGAATCATTTTGGAATTCACCTCCATGATCACTTTTAATGGATATGATTTTCTGGTTATTCTCATTTTGAACAAAAGTAACAAATTTCTTAAAAGTTGAGAATGCCTCACTCTTGTGAGTCAGAAAGTATGTCCATGTGAACCTAGTGTAATCATCTACCAGCACATACCCATATAGGTTCCCTCCAAAGCTTCTAACCTGAGATGGACCAAACAAGTCCATGTGTACCAACTGTAAGACCCTACTGGTTTGAACCAAGTCTATAGGGGGGAAAGAAGACTTAACTAGCTTACTCCTCTCACATGAGTCACATAACCTATCCTTAGAAAACTTCCTATTTGGGAGACATAGGACTAACTGCTTCCTAACTAGTCTATTCAAGTGATCCATATGAATATGGGCCACTCTCTTATGCCACAGCCAGTTCTCATCAGCATTTGATAATAAGCAACATATGTCATTTGCAGGTAAGGAATCAAAATCTATCATGTAAATATTGTTAACTCTTTTACCTGTCAATTTCATACCTTTAAATTCCTTATGCTCAAGTGTGCAACACATAGAAGTAAAATGTACCTGGAATCCCTTGTCACACAGTTGGCTGATACCCTTCCTTTAAGTTCAGAGACAAGAACATTGACTTGTCTCCAGTCATATGCTTGGAGCATCCACTGTTCAGATACCATGATTGATTCCTGGATGCCAAGCATATCTGCAAAAATGATTCAAGTTTTGGATTTAGGTACCCAATTCAAATTGGGTCCTAGGGGGTTAGTTTCAAATGCTTGTGACTTAACTTTCCAAATTTGTTTCCATCCTCTGTTGGCAAGTTTTTTCAGTTTGCAGTTGAAAACCGTATGTCCCTTTTTGCAACAAAAATGACATACAACAGTAGGGGATGATTTCATATTTGGTCCAGTACAGTTATCATGCATTTGTTTAGATTTAACAAACTTCTGATTCCCTTTAACATGCATGTGTTGCTTATAGCCAAGTCCAGTTTTAACATTTAGATTTCTTTGATTTCTAAGAAGTCTATCTAAGTTGTTTTTACCACTATTAAACTTAGCTACATCACATTTCAATGCACATGCTTCTTTTTTCAATTCTTCATTTATGTCTCTAAGAGACTCATGCTTCAAATTAATCTCATCATACAACATGCATTTCTCTTCTAGCAGTTTCTTAGTACTTATTAATTGTTTGAGAACACTAACATATTCAGTATGCAATTCATTAAAGGCATCATGCAATTCATCATATGATGGATTAGAGGTTGTACTTACTTCACTGTCAGATTCTGAGTCAGTATTTGCCATGAGACACAAGTTAGCTTCTTCATCTTCAGAATCATCAGATGAATCTTCATCATTGTCGTTCCAGGCAATGTAAGCTCTCTTTGTTGAAGGTTGTTGATCCTTTCCTTTAGTCTTTACAGGCTTGTTTTTGTTCTGCAGTCTATAACACTCAAATCTGATGTGGCCTGTTTTACCACATTCATAGCAAGTTATGACTTTGCTATCATTGGTATCACTCTTGCTGAAGCCTTTAGCCTTGGCATTCTGACTGGCTTCCTTTCTTCTTCAAAAATTTCTTGAATTTTCTGACTAACATCCCTATCTCAGGCTCTTCATCAGATTCACTTTTTGAATCATCAGTATCTGGTCCAGATTTTGCTTTGTGAGTCTGAGCCTTCAGTGAAAGTCCTTTGCTTTTCCTAGTAGATTGTTCTGACTCATTCAATCTGTGCAATTCCATCTCATGTTCCCTGAGCTTTCCAAATAATGTTGCAATAGTCATGTTTGCCAGGTCCTTTGATTCAGCAATGGCAGTGATTTTGGGTTGCCATTCTCTGGTCAAACACCTCATTACTTTTCCTATTTGTTGCTCATTGTCTATAACTTTTCCTAGGGCATGAAGATTGTTGATGATGTGTGTAAACCTTGTCTGCAGGTCACTGATTGATTCATCCTTCTTCATGTTGAACAATTCATACTCATGCATGAGAGTATTTGTTCTGGCCCTTCTGACATCTGTGGTGCCTTCATGTGTTTCCTGAAGAGTATCCCACATTTCCTTTGCAGATTTGCAGTTTGACACCCTAAAGAATTCTTCTGCACACAAAGCAGATGTTATAATATTCTTGGCCTTAGCATTATAACCAACTTTCTTTTTGTCATCATCAGACCAATCAGATCTTGGTTTGATGATGATGGATGATCCCTCAGTGCCTGCAATTTTAGGCACGTAGGGACCATTCTCACTTGCCTCTAAGATGTCCAGCCCACATGCTTCTAGAAAGATGAGCATCCTCTCTTTCCAGTACATGTATG
>NC_021165.2:38582087-38587393 GCF_000331145.2 Cicer arietinum
TATATTAACTATGCAAGATTCATATACAAAGTACACAGCGGAAATATTAGATCGCATACAATATGACATGAAAAGTAAAGAGATAAGGGATAGAGAGATGGCACCAAGATTTTATACTGGTTCAGTCGTCTATCAGACGACCTACGTCCAGTCCCGAAACAAAACGATTTCGGCCTTTTTCCAATAGAATCTCAGAATGTGTTTTACAGATGTTCCAGCTCTCTTAGCCTATCAATCTTAAAACTCTCTCTCTCTATTATATTTCTCAGCCACTGTATCCCAGAGTTTATCTCCAAACTCTTCCAAGATCACAATAAAACTTCTTCTTGATGAGTCCTCTCAGCAACGAAGATAGCTACCAGTTTCCAAACTGGATTTTCCAAACTTTCAGTTACAAAGAATTGTATTTTACAAAGAACTAAATAAGTAACATGAATTTGACTCAATCACTATTTTGGTTCTCACACAAAAGATATTTGGGCAATGAATGTTTGTGCGATTGTAAAACTTTTCTCTCAAGGTTGTTCAAAGGTAGTGAAAAGTTTTCCAAAAGTTGTGTCAAAGATTTTCAAAAGTTGTGAAAGTTCTTATTGAAAAAGTGATTGAATCATCTTATATATATTCAAAGAAAACACCAGGACAATCGATTTCCCAATCGATTTTATAAAGCTTTAATCGATTGCCTAATCGATTTTCGCAGGTCTTGTTTTTCTTGAATCTTGAACATATAAGCATGAATCGATTTGCCAATCGATTCTTTTGATACATCAATCAGAACTGATCAAAGTGGATCAGGCATAAACGCTTGTGTCTGATCAAAGTGGATCAGGCATAAACGTCAATCGATTTGCCAATCGATTGTGCTTGTTACAGAACCTCATCAATTTTGACAACATCTATTTGCCAATCGATTTAATCAAGTTTTGTTCTGATGAATGATTATCTGCAATCAATTGCTTAATCGATTGCCTCAAACATGGATTTTAAGAAAACAAAATCAATTGATGTCCCAATCGATTTGTTGCATCACAGAACCTATTTCTGATTTTAAAACTTGGTCACAATCGATTGTTTCCATAACTGGTTGTTTCTGTGACTTGCTAAATCGATTGCTTAATGGATTGCTCAATCGATTGTCCAATCGATTAGAGTTATCCCAGAACTTAGGTTTCACCAAAAACATTTAACCAATCGATTGCCCAATCGATTTGTTTTGTGAAAACACTTGTTCTGAGTCAGACAATCGATTTATCAATCGATTCATCAATTGCTTTATTTGTTGATTGATTTACATTCATTGGCAAAGGCTTAAGTGTGAGACCATAGTGATTAGTCTACTAAACTTATTTACTATGACACCTAATAACACTATACATTTTGCATCTTTCTCAAGTGCATCCTCCAACTTTGGTTGATTCCTTGAGTTGCAAGCTATTGTTCCAAGTGTGTGGTGTCTTCTTGTTTGCCTGAAATATTTCTTAATTCAAAATATTAGATCAATCAAATATTTCATATGTACTGTGTGTTTGGGAATTAAATCAAAAACATGATCAGGGAAGCTCATGACTTACAGGGTTTTCTACCTTTGTAAAGTTCATATGGAGTTTTCTTAAGAATTGGCCTAATGATTACCCGGTTGGAAACATAGCATGTTTGTATTTACAGCATCTGCCCAAAAGTATTTTGGTAGATTTGAGTCGCTTAGCATAGTTCTAGCAAGCTCTATCAAGGATCTATTCTTTCTCTCAACGACCCCATTTTGTTGTGGTGTTCTTGGTGCAGAAAAATTGTGAAAAATACCATTTTCTTCACAAAATTCTTCAAATGAAGTATTTTGAAATTCCCTTCCATGATCACTTCTAATTGATACAATTTTGGCAGATTGTTCGTTTTGGACTAGCTTGGCATAGTTTTTAAATGCCTTAAAAGCTTCGTTTTTACTTGCCAAAAATAAGGTCCAAGTGAACCTTGAGTAATCATCAACAATAACTAGTCCATATGAGATTCCCCCAAGACTTTTGGTTCTTGATGGACCAAACAAATCCATATGTATCAATTGTAGCGGTCTAGAAGTTGAAATAACATTTTTAGGTTTGAAAGAACTTTTTGTTTGTTTGCCCTTTTGACAAGCGTCACATAATTTATCCTTTATAAATTTTATTTTTGGTAAGCCTACAACAAGATCATGCTTGACCAATTTGTTTAAATGATCCATGTGAATATGAGCAAATCTCTTATGCCATAGCCAAGCATCATTATTGTCGCTTACCAAAAGACATTTCATTTTCAAGGATAAATCTTCAAAATTAAGTATGAAAATGTTTTTGAAACGCTTACCAACAAACTGAGTTTCATTTGTAGCTTCATTTTGGATGACGCACTCATCTTTATTAAAAACTATCTTGTATCCTTTGTCACAAAGCTGGCTGATGCTTATGAGATTATGTTTTAGACCTTCAACATATAAGACATCTTCAATTGAGGGAGATGGTGCTGTACCAACTTTTCCAATGCCTAAAATTTTTCCTTTGTTGTTGTCTCCATATACTACATGTCCCTTTGACTCAAGTGTTAAAGCTGAAAATTTTGTTATATCACCCGTCATGTGTTTAGAGCAGCCACTATCCAAGTACCACATGTTTGAAGTCTTTTGTTTGCTTACCTACAAAATTGAAATCAAACTTTATTAGGTACCCAATGTGCTTTGGGTCCTTGATGGTTAGTACCTTTCTTTACCCATATGAAATGACCTTTTGGAACACTAATATTTCTAATATGACATGTATTAGGTGTATGACCATGAAGACCACAATAAGAGCAAGTAGGATTAAATCTACTGTTAGTAACATATGTATGAGATTTATTTTGAATAATTTTCTTATTATAAAGATCATCCTTTTTCATAACTATAATCTTATCTTGATTAGATTGACTACCTGCTTTAACAAAAATAGTTTTGTTCAAATTTGGTTTATCAAATTTTGAGTATCCAAGACCACTTTTATCATTTGAGTATCTTTGCATGTTTAGAACATTTTCCAATCCTAATTGTCCCTTTTCGTATCGTTCAATTACTCTATTTAATTGAACAATTTCGAAAGAGAGGGATTCACATTTATTGCATGCAGAATTCTGTTTTAGTTTTTCAGAATTTTTCTCCATAATATCAACTTTTTCTTGTAAACTTGAGATTTGTTTCTTTTGTGTTGATACTAGTTTACATAGATTTTTACATTCAATGAGTAATTCTTTTATTGCGTTTTGAGCATCATTGTATTCTATAATTAATTCAGTATTAGTCTTATTATAAAGAGGAGAGTCTATATTACTAACCTCTTCATCATCTGATTGATGCGAGGCCATTAATGCAACATTGGCGCATTCTTCACTTTCTGTTTCTGAAGATGAACTTACTTCATTGTCTTCCCAAGCTATGTATGCTTTCTTGAAGTCTTTCTTTCTGTTGAAATTCTTCTTAGCAATATTTGGGCAGTCTGCTTTAATATGTCCTTGTTTTCCACATTCGAAGCAAGTGAAATTTTGATTTGATGTAGAATTATCTTTCTTCTTGAAGCTTTTCTTTTTGAATGTTCTGTCGTTTTTAAGAAATTTACCAAATTTCTTAACAAGAAGGATAATATTTTCATCTTCATCTGAATCATTCTCTTTGCTTTGTTCTCTTGATTCAGTCTTTAACGCAATATTTTTGTTCTTCTTTTCTTGACTTTCATTTTGTTCTAGCCTTCCGAGTTCGATTTCATGCTCTTGAAGTTTTCCAAATAGTGCAGAAAGAGACATCTTGGATAGGCTTTTCTTTTCTGATATTGCTGTAACTTTTGGTTGCCATGCCCTTGTCAATGACCTTAGTACTTTTAGATTTAGTTCATCATTTGTGAAGATTTTTCCAAGTGCTGTCAAATGATTGGTTAAATGGGAGAACCTTTTCTGTAAATCTAAAATAGATTCTCCGGGCTGCATGCGAAATAACTCATATTCTTGTGATAGTGTGTTGAGTTTGGATCTTTTTACTTCAATGGTGCCTTCGTGAGTTACTTCCAACGTATCCCATATTTCTTTTGCTGTTTTACAGTGAGATATGCGGAAAAACTCATCCATTCCTAGTGCAGATTGTAATATGTTCTTAGCCTTTTTATCGAAAAGCACTTTTCTCTTATCCTCATCCGTCCAAGAATTTTTTATTTTTATTTCTTCTTTGTTATTGATGACAGTTTTTGGAATATGAGGACCATTTTCAACGGCATCCCATATGTCATCTCCTTGTGCTTCGAGATATGCTTGCATACGGATTTTCCAAAAATCGTAGTGCTCAATGATAAACTGTAGTAAGTAAATGGACTTTGAGAGTTATCCTGGTTCCCCTTATAACCAAGGGTACGTCCAGTCCTCTTGCACACCACAAGAGATTAATTCAATACTTGTCAGAAAATGTACAACTCCCACCCTGGGATTCTTGCTACAAATCTTCTAACAATACTTCTAAGATAGCACACCACTATCTTAGATTAAGCTATCTTGTACAAATGATACAATAAGGTTTGAATGAGTCTAAGATGTGGTATATTGATAAAAAACTCAATAGCAATTCAATTACTTGAGAACTTTTAGAATGATATGAAAATCTAATGCAAGTACTTAGAAAAATCAGAATTTTGTTCAAAGTTGTTTAATGAATTAATTCAAGGATTGTTATTTTTTGATCTGAAGTTATGGGGTATTTATACTCCATAAAACATCCTTTCAGATTCGTGGCCATTGATCCAAGAGGTTTGACGAAAAATTACAATGCTCTAGAGGCATCCCAGATCTGAAAAATTATAATGTTTCCTGTATTCGAATACAGTATATGTGTATTCAAATACACGTCTTTGTAACGTTCAAAAAATTTAAATTTTACATCTTGTATTCGAATACACGTTAGTGTAGTCGAATACAGATTAGTGTATTTTAGCCTCTGACTTAACTTGTATTCGACTACAGATGAGTGTAGTCGAATACACACAAAGGATTTTTGGCCACTGACTTAGCTTGTATTCGACTACAGATGGGTGTAGTCGAATACAACATTTAAAGTTTTGCCTCTGACTTAAGTTGTATTCAAATACAACATGGTGTATTCGAATACACTTATGCAAATAGTCAAAAATATGATTTTAAATGATTTGTTAATGCTGTTTTTTGATTTTCGAAAATATGTTAAATGCATATGTAAATATGAATTGTTCTTGTTGGATTTGGATCCTTTGATTCCTAATTTTGACATAATTCACAATTCAACAATATTCATG
>NC_021165.2:38587893-38601937 GCF_000331145.2 Cicer arietinum
CTTTTTGAGGTATTCAACATACTCATCTCCAAATATATCTTTATTCAT
Organism: Cicer arietinum; assembly: GCF_000331145.2. Taxonomy (NCBI): domain Eukaryota; kingdom Viridiplantae; phylum Streptophyta; class Magnoliopsida; order Fabales; family Fabaceae; genus Cicer; species Cicer arietinum. The sequence continues at coordinate 38,587,942 of NC_021165.2, forward strand.
GTGTACGATGCGCGAATCGTCGCTGCTGCCCATGTTCCTTTTTATTTGGATGTCAAGACACGCCCCGTATTTACCAAGGCGTGGCTGACTTTTATTAGGAGCAGCAGCGACCGATTTTTCCCGATCCAGTTTTTTTGTTGCTGCAAGTTTGGCAGCTTTATTACCCTCCGGCCTTTGTGATTTGGAAGATCTATTAACCTCCAATTTTTGAGGTTTGCTGCCTTTTTTTGGCTGTAGGGGTGGTTTAATTATTTGGACCTACAAAAATGAGGTAAAATGTTAGTTTATTGAATCTAAAAAAATGACAAACCTTAGGCAATAAATGTGACAAACCTTTTCGGGAGATGTAACTGATTTGTTTCTGGGAATCTTTTTTTCGAGGGCAACAAGGTTTGTGGGCCATGCCACGTAACTACCAATAGCGTCGCCTAATAACTGCATATCTCCATCGTTGTCCGGTATGGGCAACGGTGCAGTTGGTTCGAAAGCAACAGTAGGTGATACTTTGACATGGCCCGCAGGGATCGGAGTATTGTGCAACACTTCTCCCGAAGTATTGTACAATTTTCCTTTTCCCACCTTCCGTTGAGTAGGCGAGGACAAGTATAGGACACGTGGAGTGACAACCTAAATCAATAGTTAAAACATAAGTACGGTTAATATATAAGTTTGTTTAATACATAAGTAATTACATAAGCAAGTAAGTAATTAATTACCTCGGGAATACTTTTCAAACCGACGTTGCAACTCGCGGTTTCGCTCTCCATTTGTATTTCAGGTTGGAGTTGATCCGGAAGTTGCTTGTCTTTATTCGTATTCACCAAGAGTGCCACTTGCTCTGATAGGATTCTGAGCTTCTCTAATACTTCCTCGTTGGAAGGTTTTTGGCCCTTCTCTTGAGGAAAAAAGCTTTTGGGAGTTACCCCAAATCCTTTCCCCCTAACTTGACCGGAATACTCAGGGACATTAAACACTTTACCAAAAATGTCCCTGCAAGTATCCTTGTTGCCTCCGGATTTTCAGAACTTTGTTCAATAATCTCCTAAAATACATGTAACATTAAAAAGATAAGTTCAATAGCATTTTTAAAATACAATATTAAAGTGATAATATACTTACACAAAGCTCTACTGTTTTTTTGACATTTTCATTATCAACCACTCCTTCTTTGTTAACACGCGCTTCCTTCCATAAGATATGACGACCCAAGGGTTGATCGGTTTGGGTGTCTTTTCTCTATTCGTTAAAATCATAAACAAAATAATACAAATTAGTTACACACTATAGTTTATAATACAAATTACTTCATTATATAAAAGTGATGTTTAATTACTTACAAGTTGTTGATCAAGGCGTGCATATCCCATACGTGATTTTTTGTATGGGTATTTTGGATTGCTTGCCCGTTCGCGATTTGCCTTACTAATATTCTATATAAAAAAGAATAACAATTGTGTAAAAATTTAAAATACGCTACGAATATGAATAATAAAACACAAAAGTTAATTTAGAATAAAAAAAAGTAAAAAATAATGATTGTTTTGTTATAACTCCCTTAACAGTTAATTTAGAATAAAAAAAGTAAGAAATAATGATTGTTTTGTTATAACTCCCTTAAGCGTTAGTCAGTGATTGTTAATAAATAGTTAGGTAGTTAATTTGTTAATTTTCACAAACTCTATACATAGAGCATATATATCATATAGTCAATTCTTTTTATCTTTTATAAATTTAAACTCTAAAGAGTTTTTCTCTATATAAATATCTCAAAATTGGAACGCACGTTTTGTGAATCTGGGCTGATAGATCGTTTGTTTTTTTTTTACCCAGTTGCATATTTCCTCTATAAATAGAGAGTTCTCCTTAGTTGGAAAAACACACCAAAAGCTCTCTGAATATGAGATTTTTCTCTGCTTCTCCCTCTTTCTTTCTCACTTCTTCTCTTTCTTCTGAGTAGTTGTAGTACCATATTATGGATGAAAGTCATGTGACTCATATTGAGGGTGTAATTCTATAACAGTTTTCTCCGGTGCAGTGGAATTCCAATACAGTGTATTTGAGTTTTTTTATCTTGGGGACTTCGTGGTTGAAAGTTTGTTTGCTCAATTTGGACAGCGTCGCTGATCGTCTTAAAGAGAGCGACCTAGTTCGCAACTCAACCCAGTAATATTTTCCGTGACATAAATTGTGATTTTTCAAATAGTTTTCTAAACAAAAAAATAACATGGATAGTTCAAATGAGAATTGGGATAGTCTATTTAAATATCTTTTCTTTTTTTAAATCACCAAAATACTCCACATTGAAAAATATATACCAAAATGTACTACTTTTTTTCCTCTTCAAGAGGTCGCATCCCCGCCTTGCAACCACCTGAAGGAAAAAACTTTTTGACAGAGTAGGAGGTCGCATCTCGGAGATGCGACCATGTACTTCAAATTTTTTTCTTCATTTTAACAATTGAATAGATGTTAATTTAATACATTAAAAATAATTAAAAAAAATTCTATTAATAAAATCAACTAAAACAAATTGAAGAAAAAAGTGTGGTTGAGTATACATGCCAAAACAAATAACGTGTTATATTGTTTTAACAACTCCCTCCTATTTTATTGATAAATTAACAACTTAATTCTATTTTATTGACAACTTCCTCCTATTTTTTCTTAGAATCTAATAAATAAAAATGAATAAACATAGTAATAATAATTATAATTAAAAAAAATAGTAAATTATATTAATAACACCAAACAAAATACATTAAATTGAAGACAAAAATATATCAAAATTAAGTAAGTTTTTGTTTTAGCACATCTATTCATCCGGATTAATTTTGATGTATTTGTTTTCTTTAATTTAGTGTTTTTTTTATATTATTAATATGATTTACTATTTTTAATTATAATTATTTTTATTTATTAGATTCAGAAAAATTAATAGGAGAAAATTGTTAAAAAAAATACAATTAAGTTGTTACTTTATTTTCAAAATAGAAGGGAGTTGTTAAAATAATATAAATTAATCTATAAAATAGGAGAGAGTTATTAAAATAATATAATACAGTTATTTATTTGGGCACATTTAATCAACCACATTTTTTCTTTAATTTAATGTATTTTATTTAATTTTATTGATATAATTTTGTTTTTTAAAATATTTTTATTATTTTTAGTTTATTAATTTAACAATTATCCAATCGTTAAATGAAGAAAAAAAATTTAAAGCGTTGTACATGGTTACATTCCCAGAATACGACCTCCTACTACGTCAAAATTTTATTTTCTTTCAGATGTTTGCAGGATGGAGATGCGACCTCTTGAAAGAGAAAAAATATGATTTTTTAATATCTATTTTTTAATGTAAAATATTTTGATGACTTAAAAAAGATATATTTAAATAAATTAACCGAGGAGTTGAGAACATGAAACCAAGTTAAAAATAATAACGTAAATGATATGTGCTTTTAACTAAAAAGAAAAACAAAATTATTTTAACATCAGGAAACAATATGTATATGTTAAGGAACATGGATTGTTAAATTGTAAAGAGTAGTGATATTAAAAGGTATATATAGGAAACACACGCAGGACTTTAACACACATATCCAGATCAAAGTTGAACACATTCAGCAAAATTGAAATAATTAGCAAAAAGTGAACAATACTGAAAATACAATTTAATTAAGTAACAATATAAAGATGAAATTTGAGAGATTTATCTGTCTACAATGAATAAATACTCCGCTGCTACGACTCCTTTCAATATCTGTTTGAAAAAATAATATAACATTCCGGAATTCTCTCTCTTTTCTTTTTATATGTTAACATAGATTATTTTTTGACTTTTTTTTGGTGTATCATACAAAGGAAATAAAACATAAGGAATTCATTGTAAATTAATGAAAAATTATACTGATTTTTATTATTATTAATTCCTTCATTTGTTGGTGTCTTTTTATTCATTTTTTAGTGTCTTTTTATCCAACTAATAGTATTATTTAACATCTTATATTTTAAAAAATAAAATAAATTAAAAAAGTGGATTGGCAAAATTAGGATATAACCATAGCTCTTCTTTAGTTATATTTTATTAGAAAACATGAACAACTGGTTTTCATATTTTCAATGTATAATGTAAATAAAGAAAAAAACACTAATTTTGTCCTCGACTTGTATGAAAAGTGAGATACCCGTGAAATTATATTCAAAACATGTTGGAATAGACGGAGGATGAGACAAGGAATTAATACTTGTTGCGGAAATTGAAAAGGAAAAATGACCAACAAATGCTTTGCACATGATCGAAAAACAGAAAGAAAGATCACCGCAAGGTTTGGTACTCACAGAAAGAAAGTCGCATAGAGCTTTGGAGTTTATTAATTTGTTGTTTACAACGTTTTTAGAGCGCTTTGAATATACACGCTGTAAAATATAACGCTCTCACATAATATTTACAGCGCTTTTTAGAGCGGTTTGTATGCAAGCGCGGTAAATTTTAGCGCTCCCACATTATGCTTAGAGCGCTTTTAGAGCGTTTTTGTATATAAACGCTATAAAATATAGCGTTTTCACATAATTATAGGGTCTTCTAGAGCACTTTGTATATAAGCGATGTAGAATGGTGTGTATTTGATAAAAATAATTCTTTTTATATAAATAAAACATATTTAATACATTCTCTCCCTAACCCTACGAACCATCCTCTCCTCTACTGTGCAAATCCTCTTCTACTGTGCGTCCTCTTCTCGCTGAACCCTCCTCTACTGTGCGTCCATTTCTACTGTGTGATTGTTGTCTAAGGTATTTCTAATGTGATTATTTATTAATTTGTTGTTGTCACTAAAACTGATAAATTGTTATGTGATAAATCATATAAAATGTTACCTGATAGTAGATGGCATAACCTTGATAAGTCATATAAATTGTTACCTTATAAATCAGATAAATTGTTACCTGATAAATCATATAAAATCTGTTATTTTTGCAATATGTTCGATTTGTTCTGTTTTGAAATCAGACTTGTATGCATAACCTTGGACATTGATTTCCATTTTCCAATATTAGACAATATATAGTATAGATTGGTATAATGTTATCAGTAGCTTATTGTGACACCCAGATTTTTAACAGCATGAGTGCATTTTTTTTCTTTCAAAAACAAATAATAAAAATAACGCGTCCTAATGCAAACGACAAAAGTCCTGAATAATTACATCACATATACCAACAAACTAAAATAGTTTTTGAGACGATGGTCCAAAATGTACAAATAGAAAATACACCGGGGCTATGATACTCATCAGACATCGCTCATACCCCTGGGGTATTCTCGGGAGACACCTACACAAAAGCATTGCTCCAAGAATGTTATCCCCCAAACGAAAGTCAACTGACAATATAAGTTATACATACAATTATCCCAAAATGAAATAAGTACGACCACCAAAGACACTAAGTCCCTATACAACCAAACTAATATGATCATTCACTAGCAACTACAATAACATGGGTGACCTCCATACACTCTGCAAGTGCCTTCTAACGCAGTATCCATCTTCGAAGTAACCTCCCCCTCATCAACATCCCTAGAAGGATCGGTCTCCTTAGAAGTCATATCCAACAATGAGATAGTTGGCTTCGGCGACGCTGGGATCTCAAAACAGTCCGCTATTTCAGCAAAAGTCGGTAAGGGATCATTCACCGAAAATGGAAGCTCTGACTCGCCCTGCCTAGACGGTCCTGCAGTATCTCTTTCTATTGGCATCGACCCCTTATCCTTTCCGTTAGTCTCTGGCCCAACCACTGTATCTCCAGCTCCTACGGTGGCCTCCGCCTCAACTCTAACTGAGAAATCCTCTGCATCTTCCCATGCTCCACTCATCCCGAACATCAATCCTGAATGTACCGGATAGTCGATCCTCTCGCGACTGAGCTCCACGAGGAATACTGCTCCAACTTTCCTACTTGTCCTCACTACCTTCCCCGTATAAGTAGCCCTGCTTGAGATGGGGTCGTATATCCAAGCAATCGGCGAGTCTCGGTCAGGGAGGTCTAACGACGTTTCCGTCGTCAAGGTAACAGTCGATGGAACGAACTCGAGTATCATCTGAGGGCAAAAGCCCAATTTCCACAATAATGTAACGAGTCACCAACCGAAATTAACAAATAACATTTAATAATTACGTCATAAAAAAAAGCCATAACACTTAGCAATTACAATATGATAACAAACAATAACAGAGTATGTATATATAAATATCATATTATAACAAACATATCTCACGTGCCAAGCACCCTAATGCAATGTTTATATGCCGATGCACATTATTCTTGAATTTCCAAAACAAAACCCTCCTCGAGGGGCGTAAATCATAAATGTACCCCCTATCACAAGCCAGTACTAATTACCGAGGTGTAGTCTCTCACAGACTAGCACGATTTACTAAAGTGTAGCCTATCACAGGCCTTACACATCAATTAAATCCTCGTAAGGATAAGATGGACCAACTATCACATAGAACCATCTTGTGACCCATCACGGTCACCACTTAACTTCGTGGCCCATCACAGTCACCACTTAACATCGTGGCCCATCGTGGTCACCACTGACATTGTGGCCCATCACGATGACCATAAACTATGGAATGCATGAGCATACTCTGACTCTTCCACATCAATCATTACGTACATGTAGCTATTAAAAGATTCCCCTTTTTTAATACTCATTTAACACTAATAATTTTTCAAACTTATCACAGAGTATACTCAAAACAGATTTTCCTCCATAAAATTCATAACGCACATATTATCAGTTATGAATACATAATCACATCAAAACTTAATCACCACAAATTCACACCTCAACACACATCAAACACACATATTTCAGTTTTAAATACATAATCACCTCAAACTTAATCTCCACAAATTCACACATTAAACACACATTAATCACATCAAATTTAATCATAAATTCATAACATGTAACAAACTGTATTTTCACTCAAAATATATATATTCACATCGAAATTAATTATCACGTAATCATATATTAATCATACATGAATCACACATATAGAGTCCATATATGCAAACTAAAAATTTGGAAGGAGCCCTTACCTTAGTTATAGTTTTACCAACGGTTATCACTACCACAATCAAACACATCGAAAAATCTAGTTCGTGCCGACACCTTTAATCAAATAGTGTTTGACTTAGTCATATTAATCCCTTAAGCTTTAACTACCTTACAAATCTTTTCTTACTCGTAACCCCTTAGATATATTTTACTAAAAGAGTTTACAATGAGTTCGGACTAATAGTACTATTAACCACAACACACTTTCAACATACAAAACATATTTTTAGAAATTAACATCCTTTAATTTTTCAGTAAATTCACTAACAATTTTTGATATGTTTTAAATTATTTTTCTCAAATTGGCCATAACTCATTTTTTTGTTCCAAATAACTACATAACCACACAAAAGATATCAATAATTTTTTTTTCTAGTTTCAAATTAAGTTATAACTCTTTGAAATAGTTTCATTCCTTGCAAAATATATTAAATATTTTATTTTTCTTTAATCACCACAACAACATTAATATATCAGCCACAGATTAGTCATTGCCGAATAGAATTCCTGAATGGTCATACTGCTCTGCTTAAGGGCTCTAATATCACTTTCCAACTGATAACGTTTTGCAAAGTTAGACTGAACATAGAAACGTTTCAAGTGATCCCAAATATCTTTAGCAGTATCACATTTTGCTAGTTGTACTCCTATAGACAACTCAACAGAATTATTAATCCAAGTAATAATTTTTGAATTGCTAACATTCCATGTTTTCAGATCTTTTGCATATTGAGTTTCATCCTTTTTATCTTTAGGCTTAACAGAAGTTCCATCAACAAAACCCCACATATCTTTTCCAATCAAAATTTTTTTCATCACATAACTCCAATAAGATTAATTTTGTCCATTGAAGTGAACACTAACAGCTTGAAGAGAATCATCCTTAACACCAACAATAACAAATAATGACAGGAAAATACGACAAACACAATCACTGAGACAAAATAAATTAGGGATAACCTGGTGCTGTGCGAGCATGATTTCTCCCTCTCCAGACGTCGTTTCGCCGATCCGACCGTTGAAGACGAAGACATGTTGCGAACCTGCTGTCCAAAACGCAGCCCGATCCAACAGTTAACGAATGTGCAATTGATGTTTTTCTGAGACTGATTTAATAAAATCAGGAATAGGGTTACTTTTCTCTTTTCTCTTTTGATGGTTGTCTTTCCTATCAAAACAGTCTATCTCTTCTCTACGGTAGATCCCAAAATCAACCAAAGCTCTTTGATACCATGTTAACAATGAAAAGAGGAAGAAAGAAGAAGAAGAGAAACAACCACTCTAGGGTTTCATAACATAGAATGAATCAAACTAACGTTAATAAGGTTACAATGAGTATATATATAGGAAAATAGTAAATATCTAAAATACCCTTACTACTAATATATAATAACATTATCTGATAGCCATAACTAACCATTCATAGATACTTGAGTAAAATAAAAAATAAATAATGGTTTAAACAATAACAATCAATTAAAAGGAGTACATTTCATTGGTTTTTAGGTAGGGTTATCGAAACTCTAAGTAATCTCCATAATGAAAACATGTGTTCTTTTTTTTCGCTAAAAAATAAATGTACTTAATGCTCTTTTGTTATGCAGTTCATGCTCGAATGTGTATTTAGATTCTAACTTGATGTTAGGATTGCAAGAAAGCGTTACACTATGCTAAAAATAACATTTTGTAGCATACTTGTACAGCGCTTTTTAACTAAAAGTGTTGTTGTATAATATTTTAAAATTAACGGAGGATACAACAGTGTTTTTTGACAAGCGCTTTTGAGAAAGCGCTGTTGTAGGGTCATATAGGGTCATAATGTTTACAGCGCTTTGGCTGAAAGCGTTGTTGTAGGGTCACATAGAGCTTTCACATAATGTTTACAACGCTTTTAAAGCGCTTTGGATATAAGTGCTGTAAAATATATCACTCTCACATAATATTTACAGCGCTTTTTAGAGCGGTTTGTATGCAAGCGCGGTAAATTTTAGCGCTCCCACATTATGCTTAGAGCGCTTTTAGAGCGTTTTTGTATATAAACGCTATAAAATATAGCGTTTTCACATAATTATAGGGTCTTCTAGAGCACTTTGTATATAAGCGATGTAGAATGGTGTGTATTTGATAAAAATAATTCTTTTTATATAAATAAAACATATTTAATACATTCTCTCCCTAACCCTACGAACCATCCTCTCCTCTACTGTGCAAATCCTCTTCTACTGTGCGTCCTCTTCTCGCTGAACCCTCCTCTACTGTGCGTCCATTTCTACTGTGTGATTGTTGTCTAAGGTATTTCTAATGTGATTATTTATTAATTTGTTGTTGTCACTAAAACTGATAAATTGTTATGTGATAAATCATATAAAATGTTACCTGATAGTAGATGGCATAACCTTGATAAGTCATATAAATTGTTACCTTATAAATCAGATAAATTGTTACCTGATAAATCATATAAAATCTGTTATTTTTGCAATATGTTCGATTTGTTCTGTTTTGAAATCAGACTTGTATGCATAACCTTGGACATTGATTTCCATTTTCCAATATTAGACAATATATAGTATAGATTGGTATAATGTTATCAGTAGCTTATTGTGACACCCAGATTTTTAACAGCATGAGTGCATTTTTTTTCTTTCAAAAACAAATAATAAAAATAACGCGTCCTAATGCAAACGACAAAAGTCCTGAATAATTACATCACATATACCAACAAACTAAAATAGTTTTTGAGACGATGGTCCAAAATGTACAAATAGAAAATACACCGGGGCTATGATACTCATCAGACATCGCTCATACCCCTGGGGTATTCTCGGGAGACACCTACACAAAAGCATTGCTCCAAGAATGTTATCCCCCAAACGAAAGTCAACTGACAATATAAGTTATACATACAATTATCCCAAAATGAAATAAGTACGACCACCAAAGACACTAAGTCCCTATACAACCAAACTAATATGATCATTCACTAGCAACTACAATAACATGGGTGACCTCCATACACTCTGCAAGTGCCTTCTAACGCAGTATCCATCTTCGAAGTAACCTCCCCCTCATCAACATCCCTAGAAGGATCGGTCTCCTTAGAAGTCATATCCAACAATGAGATAGTTGGCTTCGGCGACGCTGGGATCTCAAAACAGTCCGCTATTTCAGCAAAAGTCGGTAAGGGATCATTCACCGAAAATGGAAGCTCTGACTCGACCTGCCTAGACGGTCCTGCAGTATCTCTTTCTATTGGCATCGACCCCTTATCCTTTCCGTTAGTCTCTGGCCCAACCACTGTATCTCCAGCTCCTACGGTGGCCTCCGCCTCAACTCTAACTGAGAAATCCTCTGCATCTTCCCATGCTCCACTCATCCCGAACATCAATCCTGAATGTACCGGATAGTCGATCCTCTCGCGACTGAGCTCCACGAGGAATACTGCTCCAACTTTCCTACTTGTCCTCACTACCTTCCCCGTATAAGTAGCCCTGCTTGAGATGGGGTCGTATATCCAAGCAATCGGCGAGTCTCGGTCAGGGAGGTCTAACGACGTTTCCGTCGTCAAGGTAACAGTCGATGGAACGAACTCGAGTATCATCTGAGGGCAAAAGCCCAATTTCCACAATAATGTAACGAGTCACCAACCGAAATTAACAAATAACATTTAATAATTACGTCATATAAACAAGCCATAACACTTAGCAATTACAATATGATAACAAACAATAACAGAGTATGTATATATAAATATCATATTATAACAAACATATCTCACGTGCCAAGCACCCTAATGCAATGTTTATATGCCGATGCACATTATTCTTGAATTTCCAAAACAAAACCCTCCTCGAGGGGCGTAAATCATAAATGTACCCCCTATCACAAGCCAGTACTAATTACCGAGGTGTAGTCTCTCACAGACTAGCACGATTTACTAAAGTGTAGCCTATCACAGGCCTTACACATCAATTAAATCCTCGTAAGGATAAGATGGACCAACTATCACATAGAACCATCTTGTGACCCATCACGGTCACCACTTAACTTCGTGGCCCATCACAGTCACCACTTAACATCGTGGCCCATCGTGGTCACCACTGACATTGTGGCCCATCACGATGACCATAAACTATGGAATGCATGAGCATACTCTGACTCTTCCACATCAATCATTACGTACATGTAGCTATTAAAAGATTCCCCTTTTTTAATACTCATTTAACACTAATAATTTTTCAAACTTATCACAGAGTATACTCAAAACAGATTTTCCTCCATAAAATTCATAACGCACATATTATCAGTTATGAATACATAATCACATCAAAACTTAATCACCACAAATTCACACCTCAACACACATCAAACACACATATTTCAGTTTTAAATACATAATCACCTCAAACTTAATCTCCACAAATTCACACATTAAACACACATTAATCACATCAAATTTAATCATAAATTCATAACATGTAACAAACTGTATTTTCACTCAAAATATATATATTCACATCGAAATTAATTATCACGTAATCATATATTAATCATACATGAATCACACATATAGAGTCCATATATGCAAACTAAAAATTTGGAAGGAGCCCTTACCTTAGTTATAGTTTTACCAACGGTTATCACTACCACAATCAAACACATCGAAAAATCTAGTTCGTGCCGACACCTTTAATCAAATAGTGTTTGACTTAGTCATATTAATCCCTTAAGCTTTAACTACCTTACAAATCTTTTCTTACTCGTAACCCCTTAGATATATTTTACTAAAAGAGTTTACAATGAGTTCGGACTAATAGTACTATTAACCACAACACACTTTCAACATACAAAACATATTTTTAGAAATTAACATCCTTTAATTTTTCAGTAAATTCACTAACAATTTTTGATATGTTTTAAATTATTTTTCTCAAATTGGCCATAACTCATTTTTTTGTTCCAAATAACTACATAACCACACAAAAGATATCAATAATTTTTTTTTCTAGTTTCAAATTAAGTTATAACTCTTTGAAATAGTTTCATTCCTTGCAAAATATATTAAATATTTTATTTTTCTTTAATCACCACAACAACATTAATATATCAGAGTTCTCTCCATCGCTAACTCGGTGCCAACGGTCTCGATTCTTTTTCGAGACTCAATGAGCTAACTACATAAACATAAATATGTATAACAATTTGTTCACAACTAAAATTTATCCAACCACAACAAAATTCCAAAATTTATATCTTTTTCACATACCAAACTTTTAAAACTAAATAAAACGAATATTTTCCAAATCAAACATACACACACTCTATTATTAAAGCACAAAAATTTGAGTTAATAACGTACTCTAATTTTTTTCTTTTTAAACTCAATCCAAGAGTAATTAAAAGTGTAACACTTTTAACTCTAAACATTTTAATTTAAATCTAACTTTTTTGCTCAAACTCTTTAACTTAGTTAAAATTTGAACTTTTTCACAAGTTTAACAACTCTAATTTTTTTTCTACCATTTCCACTTCAGTTCAAACTCATTTATTTGAAAATAACTCATTACGTAACTCAAACACATCAAAAATCAATTTCTTTTTTTTTTAACCATTGCTAACAAAATCAACAACAACAACAACATGAATTTGTTAAGAATTCAAAAATTTCACTCACATCTCAATCTAATTTAATAAAAATATCTACTATCGTCACAACTCAATTGACAGACAAATCTTTCAGCAACAATTGACATTTTAAAATAAACTGCCCGACATTAAATTTTTTGTAACATAATTAAATTATTCTTCGACAAATAATTATAATCAGGTCTCAAAACATAAAAATATATATAAATATATACATATATTAAAGATATTACAAACTCTAACAAAATATATTTTTGGTACTTAATTCACAAAATGAATTAAAATTGGGCTAAATGCCTGAGTAATTTAACACAAAATACCTTAAAATTGCAAAAATTATAATTGAAAACTAAGGGTCTTACAATTATCATTTGTAATACACTACATTCATATAGGTCATATAAAATGTGTAACACCCAAATTTTCAAAGCGAGGGTGTATTTTTTTTTTCAAAAGAAAGTAAAATAAAACAGAGAAATAAATAAGGTAATAACTTTGGATAAATAATTGAGTCATTATAAATTATAAGCAGCGGAAAAATTTCTCAAAATATGAATCCAAAATTATTTTCACATCAAAAAGTGGTACATGTAACCCACCGAAAATAACATGTCAAGCTGACAATGTTAGTAAATGTACAGTTTTCCAATTCAAAATATCGTAATCCAAAAAAAGACATAAGTCCCCTCTATGTCATCCTAGTCTGATCATTCTTCAAAATACTATAGCTATACACCCTGAGTGATCTCCACGCGCCCCGTGAGATCCTCCTAACATAGCTCCAGTCAAGCATTCCCATCTATATTCCCATCCGTAGGGTACGAACCGGTAGGATTGTCCTGGCTCTCATCTGAGGGCAAAGCCCAGATTTCCACAATAGTTGTAAAGGGTCACCAACCGAAATTAACCGTTAACACATAACATTTAAGTTTTTAAATGCACAAAATAACCTTTCAACTAAGCATGCACATTAAAAGGATTTTCCATATGCTAAAAGTTCATATAATGCTTGCCAATTAAAAATGAAATCAAAATAAAGTTCTCAATCCATCAAGTAATACATAACTAACCAAGACATTGATAAATCAATTGAGCAATCTGTTATCTAACTCAAAATAAGAATTTCTACTAAGCCAATCAATTTCCAAATCGATTTCCTGAAGGTTTTTAGTGAAATTTGAACTCTGGGCTTAATTCAATCGATTGGGCAATCGATTG
>NC_021165.2:38603245-38612091 GCF_000331145.2 Cicer arietinum
ACGTTCGATTACGGTACCGCGAGTAAATCCGGTAAAAATCTCCGCTCGCAACGTCGCCTCAAAGTTGGTTCCCTAGCACCGTAGCGTGGTAGTGAGCAACTTTCCCTTCTATCTCTTTGCGAAACGAAGCTTAGATCTAGATGAAACGGGGAGGTTTGTGTTTTACGGTTTTGAATTCCCTAACACCGTTTTTCTTCGTTTTTGAATCAAACAAGTAGAGTGAAGTTGAGAAATCCTTGTCCTATCACCCACCCAGTCTTGATTAATCTTTTGAATAAGCATTGTATCTGTACTCTTCTATTGATAATTCATGCAATTGTGAATCTTTGTTCCTGAATATCTAGATATTTATTAAAATTACCATTTCACCCATAAGGCATTAAATTCTCCGTAAAGGATTCACCGCACTTAATTTAATTTATTTATCGACGAGTAATTTTAATCGGCATCAAAATATCTTTTTGATCATATAAACTCCAAAATATTAATAACTTTGGCTAAAAAGCCTCCGAGCCAAAATCCAAAATACACAAAAAAAATACATAAAGTATACTTTAAAATTATGGGTCTTACAAAATGGACCGGAAATGGATGTCTGTCAATCGATTGCAGTGAAGAATGCAAAAGACTCAAATCGAATCATTTCTCGTTGTTTAAAATGTTGTTTTGGAAAACACGTTATAGCATATCAATTGGAAGAACATCTAGTATCGCATGGAATTGAACAAAGCTATAAATGTTGGTTAAGACATAGTGAGAAAAAAAAAAAAAGGGAACACTAATTTTGAGAATGGTTTGACATATGCTTCCAATAATTTCGACACATATACATATGAGCGGGACCGAATTGAGGAGATTACAAAAGTAATTGAAGAAGATCTTCAGGCTTGTCCTAAAATGTTTGAGAGTTTGTTGAGTGATACAGAGAAACCATTATATAATGGTTGTACTAAATTCACAAGACTGTCAGCGATATTAAAGTTGTACAACTTAAAAGTGATTAGCTGATGGTCGAATAAAAGCTTCACATAATTATTAACACTCCTAAAAGATATGTTGCCAGATGATAATGAACTTCACCGTTGACCATACGATGCTAAACGAATTTTGTGCTCTACTGCATGAGTTATGAAAGGATCGTGCGTGTCCTAACGATTGCATTTTATTTCGAAACGAATATGAATTACTAAAGGCATGTCTCAAATGCAATGTCTCATGATATAAGAAGAAATAATCTACTCCAACAAAAGTCGTGTGGTATTTTCCTATAATACCAAGATTTAGGCGCATCTATCATAGTGAAAAAGATTCAAAACACTTGACATGGCATGCAGATTAAAGAATTAGATATGGAAAGTTTCGAAACCCTGCAGATTCTCCACAATGGGCAAAAATTGAACACGAGTATCTTGATTTCGGAAGAGAGTCAAGAAATCTACGACATGCACTTTCTACTGCTGGAATAAATCCACATGGTCTTCAAAGCATCTCACACAACACGCGACCTGTGATTTTGTTGATTTATAACTTACCTCCATTGATATGTATGAAGCGTAAGTTTATGATGTTGTTTGTAACACCCCGATTTTCAAAGCGAGGGTATTTTTTTTTCAAAATAAATTAAAATAAATCAGAGAATTAAATAAAGTAATACCTTTGGGTAAATAATTGAGTCATTATAATTTACAAGCAGCGAAAAAGTTTCTCAAAATATATGAATCCAAAGTATTTACTCAACAACAGATGATACATGAAACCCATTAAACTAAGATGTCATATTGACAATATTAGTAAAGGTACAGTTTTCCAGTTCAAAATAACGTAATAAAAAAAAAAACATTTGTTCCCTCTATGTCATCCTAATCTGATCATTCTTCAAAAAAAACTATAGCTATACACCCTGAGTGATCTCCACGCGCCCCGTGAGATCCTCCTAACATAGCTCTAGTCAAGCAATCCCATCTACATTCCCATCCGTAGGGTACGAACCGGTAGGATCGTCCTGGCTCTCATCTGAGGGCAAAGCCCATATTTCCACAATAGTTGTAAAGGGTCACCATTCGAAATTAACAATTAACACATAACATTTAAGTTTTTAAATGCACAAAATAACCTTTCAACTTAGAATGCACCTTAAAAGGGTTTTCCATATGCTAAAAGTTCATATAACACTTGCCAAATAAAAATGAAGTCAAAATAAAGTTCTCAATCCATCAAGTAATACATAACTAACCAAGACATTGATAAATCAATTGAGCAATCTGTTATCTAACTCAAAATAAGAATTTCTACTAAGCCAATCGATTTCCAAATCGATTTCCTAAAGGTTTTTAGTGAAATTTGAATTATGGGCTTAATTCAATCGATTGGGCAATCGATTGAAAGGATAGCTGAGCCCCTGACTTAATTCCAATCGATTTTTGTCAGTTTTGCTGAGTTCCTGCATGTCCAAATCGATTGGGAAATCGATTTTATAAATAGTTGAGCCCCTGTAACTTCCCAAATCGATTGGGAAATCGATTTCCCTGCTTATCCTTCCAAAAATACATAAACTAATTCAATCCCATTCATACACAACTCCAAATCTTAACACTTAGCAATTCCCACACAATCACCACGACAAATTGGGTTTCGAAATTGTTTTACAATCCATCACACTTACACACGATAATCAATACATAACACATAGGAATTCCAACACAATTACCACGACAACTTGAGTTTCGAAATAGTTTACAATCAGTCACACTTACGCACAAAATCAATACATAACACTCAATCATAACTTGATTCAAACACGACTCGTGTGCCAAGAACCCTAATGCGATGCGTATATGCCAAAATGCATGGACTCGGAATTCCAAACCAAAACCCTCCTCGAATGGCTGTAAATCATAATTGTACCGCCTATCGCAAGTCAAAGTACCAATTACCGAGGTGCCACCTATCACGGGTCTGCACGATTTACTAAAAAGTGTAAACCATAAACGTTCTGCCTATCACGGGCCCATATCGTTTACCGAGGTGCCACCTATCACGAGTCTGCACGGTTTACTAAAAAGATTGTAAATTGTAAATGTACCGCCTATGACAGGCCAAAGTACTATTTACCAAGGTGCCACCGATCACGGGTCTGCACAATTTTCAAAAAAGCGAAAACCATAAACGTACTGCCTATCACGGGCCCGTACCGTGTATCGAGGTGCCACCTATCACGGGTCTGCACGGTTTTCAAAAACGTAAATCATAAATGTACCGCCTATCACAGGCCAAAGTACTATTTATCAAGGTGCCACCTATCAGGGGTCTGCACGATTTACAAAAAGAATGAAAATGCATGAGCATATACTGACTCCATCCACAACAATCGTTAAGCAAATGCAGATATTAAAAGATTCCCCATTTTTAATACTCTTTTAACTTAAACAATTTTCACGACAACATTAAGTAAACAAGACATTAAGAGATTCCCCATTCTTAATACTCATTTAACTTAAAATATTTTCCAAAACAAACATTAAGTAAACAAGACATTAAGAGATCCCCCATTCTTAATACTCATTTAACTTAAACGATTTTCCCAAACACATATTAAGTAAACCGAGATATTAAAAGATTCCCCATTTTTAATACTCGTTTAACTCTAATGGTTTTCAAATTCCACACAAAACAAACTCAAACCTATTATTAGATCCAATCCACAACTCACACCAAAACACATCAATTCATTTCTCCACAAAATCCAACATACACATATCAAATTTCATAAGCATTAATCATGAATACGTCAAACACGATGAACACGAATCAACACAACATAACACTCAAATACATCAAATTTCATTTACTCAAAATCATACATAAATGAGTTTAAATTCATTTTCCACGAAACATTCATCAATATAACCAAAACCTAACTCTAAGATTTTACCCATAAAGCCTTAGATTCATTTTCCCCCAAATCAACACTCTAACCCTAACCAAAAACCTTTCCACACAACCACAGATAAGTCCCTAAATGCAAAGTAGAAGTTTGGAAGGAGCCATTACCTTCACGTTAGCTTTAACGTTCGATTACGGTACCGCGAGTAAATCCGGTAAAATCTCCGCTCGCAACGTCGCCTCCAAAGTTGGTTCCTTAGCACCGTAGCGTGGTAGTGAGCAACTTTCCCTTCTATCTCTTCGTGAAACGAAGCTTAGATCTAGATGAAACGGGGAGGTTTTTGTTTGACGGTTTTGAAATCCCTAACGCTGTTTTTCTTCGTTTTCGAAACAACGAGGAAGTATGAAGCTGAGGAATCCTTGCTTTCTTACCCACTAATCCTTGGGTTTCTATTCTTGAACAAAAGGAAGCAAAGAAAGCAAAAAAAAAATGAATAACAATGGAGGAAGGAGGGAGAAGCTTTGCACGAGGCAGAGGAAGAGGATGGAAAATGTTGTTTTTTCTCCTTTGTCTTTCTTTCTCTTGTTTTTCCTTTCTTTCCTTTTCTTTCTTTCCTTTTTACATCCTTTTCTTTTCTCCCCAAACAAATATATACATAAAGATATTTATATATATATATTAATTACTTTTAACAAATATCTCAAAATCTAGATATTTGTTAAATTCCCATTTCACCCGTAACACATTAAATTCTTCGTACAAGATTCACCGCAGCTAATTTAATTTATTCATCGACAAGTAATTCTAATCAGCATCAAAATATCTTTTTGGTCATATAAACTCCAAAATATTAATAACTTTGGCTAAAAAAGCCTCCGAGTTCAATACCAAAATACACTAAAATACATAAACTATCGAAACTATGCATCGATAAATAACTCTGGGTGTTGTTCCCTCATCTTGCTCTCCAGTTCCCAAGTCGCATCTCCAGTAATTGGGTTCCAGATCACCTTGACCAACGAAACATCCTTGGTCCTCAACCGCTTAATCTTCCTGTCATCAATTCTCACGGGTGGTACTTCGAACGACAGGTTATCCTTTAGCTGGATTGTGTCTGGTTCGATCACGTGAGATGGATCTGCGAGATATTTCCTCAACTGCGACACATGAAACACGTCATGGATATTGGACAGTATCGGAGGTAATGCAATCCGATAAGCAACCGGCCCAATTCGTGCAGAAATCTGATATGGTCCAATGAATTTCGGAGTCAACTTCTTCGATTTCAAGGCTCTACCTACTCCAGTAGTAGGTGTGACTCGTAGAAATACATGGTCACCCTGTTCGAATTCCAAAAGTCTGCGACGCTTGTCCGCGTAACTCTTCTGGCGATCTTGTGAAGTCTTCATTTTCTCCTTGATCTTCCTTACTTTAGCTGTGGTCTGTTGCACCATCTCTGGTCCGACAATCATATTCTCACCGTCTTTATACCAACACAAGGGCGTCTGACACTTGCGTCCGTATAAAGCTTCATATGGTGCCATTCCAATACTTGCGTGGAAACTATTGTTGTAAGTGAATTCAATCAACGGAAGTACATCATCCCAACTTCCCCTATCATCTAAAACACATGCTCTCAACAGATCTTCCAGGGACTGATTCGTCCTTTCAGTCTGTCCGTCCGTTTGTGGATGGTAAGCTGAACTCAATCGTAGCTTCGTTCCCAATGCTTCGTGCAACGCTCCCCAAAAATGTGATGTGAACTTCGGATCACGGTCTGATACAATACTCGATGGTACCCCGTGTAACCTCACAATTTCAGCAATGTAGATCTCCGTTAGCTGATCTACCTTATAGGTGGTCTTTACTGGCAAAAAGTGAGCGGATTTAGTCAACCGATGCACTATCACCCATATAGAATCATTCTTTCTCCTTGTTTTTGGCAATCCAGTTATAAAATCCATGGAAATGTTGTCCCACTTCCATTTAGGTATATCTAAAGGTTGCAACATCCCAGCACGTCGCTGATGTTCCACATTCGCTTTTTGACAAGTTAGACAAGTTGATACATACTCCGCTACATGTTTCTTCATTCCTGGCCACCAATAATGTTGTCTCAAATCTTGATACATCTTTGTTGCTCCAGGATGAATACTCAACTTGCTCTTAATACTCAGCTTACTCTTATGCGCCTCTTCTAAAATCGTTTTCCGCATATCTGTAATTTCTGGTACACAAATCCTACCATTACACCGCAAAACATTATCTGCCCCAATCTTGAACTCAGTCGTCTTCCCTTGTACTATTAGATTCCTCTTCTCTTGAATTAAGACGTCATCCTGAGAATTCGCAATGTCTTCAAGTAGTCCACTCGAGATCTTAATCATTCCGAATTTCAAAATTCCTGGTGCAAACTCTACGTTCAAGTGCAGGTCTCTAAAAGCTTCCCACAACTCTTGTTGTCTAGCCATAATTAGTGAAGACACCGATACACTTCTTCTGCTCAACGCATCAGCCACTACATTGGCCTTCCCAGGGTGGTACTGCAGTGTGAAATCAAAATCTTTGAGAGTCTCCATCCATCGTCTCTGGCGCATGTTCAATTCCTTCTGATCAAACAAATATTTCAAACTTTTATGGTCACTGAACACGGTGAACGTGCACCCATATAAATAGTGCCTCCAGATCTTCAATGCAAAGACAACCGCAGCAAGCTCCAAATCATGAGTAGGATAGTTTCTCTCATGAATCTTCAATTGCCTTGGGGCATAAGCTACAACTTTCTTGTGTTGCATTAGAACACATCCCAAACCTTGGTGAGATGCATCACAATAAACTTCATAGGGTTCATCTGATTGCGGTAGCACCAACACTGGTGAGGTGGTCAATTTTCTTTTTAGTAACTGAAAATTTTCCTCACACTTCTCCGTCCATGCGAACGGTTGATCTTTTCTAGTAAGTTGTGTCAATGGAGTCACAATCTTAGCAAAACCTTCAATAAACCTCCTGTTGTACCCTGCCAATCCTACGAAGCTTCGTATGTCAGTGACAGTCTGAGGCTGTTTCCAAGCAAGAACCGCCTCAATCTTAGCCGGATCTACAACGATTCCTTCCTTGGTTATCACATGTCCTAAGAAATTCACTTTTTCTAGCCAGAATTCACACTTTGACAGATTGGCATACAATTGCTTCTCGCGTAAAATCTCAAGAACTTGACGTAGATGTTCTCCATGCTCTTCTTCAGTTCTCGAATAAATCAATATATCATCAATGAACACCACAACAAATTTATCAAGGAATGGTCTAAAGATTATGTTCATGTAGTCCATGAAAATTGCTGGCGCATTGGTAACCCCAAACGGCATGACGAGATATTCATAATGTCTGTAACAGGTTCTGAAAGCAGTCTTCTGAATATCTCCCTCCCTTACTCGAATCTGATGGTAACCCGACTTCAAGTCAATCTTCGAAAATATCGCGGCCCCTCTTAATTGATCCATTAAATTATCGATGCGTGGCAAAGAATAACGATTCTTAATAGTTACCTTATTAAGCTGTCTATAATCCACACATAAGCGCGAGCTTCCGTCCTTCTTCTTAACTAGCAAAACTGGAGCTCCCCATGATGATACACTTGGTCTAATGAATTTCCTCTCCAACAAGTCTTCAATTTGGCTTTTGAGCTCATTTAATTCCAATGGCGACATTCGATATGGTGCCATTGAAATAGGTCATGTTCCTGGGTGCAAATCAATGAAAAATTCCACTTCTCTTACCGGT
Organism: Cicer arietinum; assembly: GCF_000331145.2. Classification (NCBI taxonomy): domain Eukaryota; kingdom Viridiplantae; phylum Streptophyta; class Magnoliopsida; order Fabales; family Fabaceae; genus Cicer; species Cicer arietinum. The sequence goes on from NC_021165.2 coordinate 38,610,909, forward strand.
GGCAATCCTGGAATTTCCGTTGGAAATACGTCCCGGTACTCATTGACAAGCATCACATCTTCTATGTTCACATTTATCTTTGCCTCCACATTAGCCAGAGACAAAAACTCACGAGTCCCTTCTCTTAGCGACACTCGGAGTTTGTTAGCAGCTAAATACTTAACAACTCCTGGTTCGGGGAAAAGAACCAATTTACGAGCACAATCCAAAATCACATAATGGTAAGACATCCAGTCCATACCGAGGATGACCTCGAGTGATTGTAGCGGTAAACAAATTAAATTAACCAAGAAATCCCTATTCTGAATAGTCATTTGACAATGCAAACATGCAGAATTCACTGTTAAAGTCTTAGCAGGTGTGGAAACAACCAAATCAAAAGGTAAAGCAGACACAGATAACTTCAAGCGATTCACACAATCCATAGCAATGAAGGAATGGGTTGCCCCCGAGTCGAAGAGTGCAGTTAGAGTGTTACCTGCAATCTCACAGTCACGTTGAATCAGATTACCAGATGGATTCCCCTCTTCAGCACTCACACAATAAATGCGTCCTCTAGCCGTAGGACGAGTAGCCCTAGTTACATTCACAACTGGTTCTACCTTCGGAGCCGTGCAATCCTTTGCCATGTGTCCTGGCTTCTGACAATTGTAGCAGGTGAGAGTATTAGGGGTACAAGCGTTAGCATAATGTCCCTCTTCCCCACATCGGAAACATCGAACCACTCGTCCTAAATGTCTCCCGAAATTCTGGTTCCCTGGGCGATTCTGCCCACCGTTGTTAGTTCGTGGTCGATCATAAGGTTTAGCAACTTGTTTCCCCTTGTTGTTCTGGTAATTCACCCGACTAGGCCCTCCTGCACTAAAATTCCCTCCTCGGCTTGCCCTCTTTTTCTTCATACCCTCAACTTCCCTACATTTTTCCACAAGAACTTGGAAACGTTGAATTACCAAGGGCAAGACCGAGTCTTAAATCTCGTACTTTAGTCCGTCTTGGAAACGATGACACATGAATGGTTCATCAATCTCTTCACGGAAAAACCTGAAGTGTCTCGATAGCGATTCAAACTTAGCAGCATATTCGCCCACGGTCATGTTCCCCTGATGCAGTTTCAAGAAATCATCACCCAGTTTAGTCCTGGTACTCATCGGGAAGTATTTGTCTAAAAACTTCCTTTTGAATG
>NC_021165.2:38612661-38625625 GCF_000331145.2 Cicer arietinum
GCAGCAGTCTGTGCAGCAACAGAAGCAGCCATGTTATTCATGGCCTCCGCCATTCGATCATCCCTATTAGCATTGGCTCTCGGAGCGTCATTCCTTCTTGGCAGCATGGTTTTCCTATAAAACCATCATCAAGTAGAGTCTTAACACTACTTCAAATAATTCCAAAACTAACTTCCGACCACATCAACACATAATAATTATTTTGGACTTCACAACTCAAACCACCCAAACCGACGCATGATCAGATAACAACTCCCAACCTACAGATTGACCTACAATCTATAACCAAGGCTCCACAGCCCCCAAAGAAAACCAAACCAAAGCTCTGATACCACAATGTAACACCTCGATTTTCAAAGCGAGGGTATATTTTTTTTTCAAAAGAAATTCAAATAAATCAGAGAATTAAATAAGGTAATACCTTTGGGTAAATAATTGAGTCATTATAATTTACAAGAAGCGGAAAAGTTTCTCAAAATATATGAATCCAAAGTATTTACACAACAATAGATGATACATGGAACCCATTCAACAAAATAACGTAATCCAAAAAAAACATTTGTTCCCTCTATGTCATCCTAATCTGATCATTCTTCAAAAAAAACTATAGCTATACACCCTGAGTGATCTCCACGCGCCCCTTGAGATCCTCCTAACATAGCTCCAGTCAAGCAATCCCATCTACATTCCCATCTGTAAGGTACGAACCGCTAGGATCGTCCTGGCTCTCATCTGAGGGCAAAGCCCAGATTCCCACAATAGTTGTAAAGGGTCACCAACCGAAATTAACAATTAACACATAACATTTAAGTTTTTAAATACACAAAATAACATTTCGACTTAGCATGCACCTTAAAAGGGTTTTCCATATGCTAAAAGTTCATATAACATTTGCCAAATAAAAATGAAGTCAAAATAAAGTTCTCAATCCATCAAGTAATACATAACTAACCAAGACATTGATAAATCAATTGAGCAATCTGTTATCTAACTCAAAATAAGAATTTCTACTAAGCCAATCGATTTCCTGAAGGTTTTTAGTAAAATTTGAATTCTGGGCTTAATTCAATCGATTGACAGGATAGCTGAGCCCCTGACTTAATGCCAATCGATTTCCAAATCGATTTTTGTCAGTTTTGCTGAATTCCTGCATGGCCAAATTGATTTTATAAATAGTTGAGCCCCTGTAACTTTCCAAATCGATTAAGAAATCGATTTCCCTGCTTATCCTTCAAAAAATACATAAACTAATTCAATCCCATTCATACACAACTCCAAATCTAAATACTTAGCAATTCCCACACAATCACCACGACAAATTGGGTTTCGAAAAAGTTTTACAATCCATCACAATTACACACGATAATCAATACATAACACATAGCAATTCCAACACAATTACCACGACAACTTGAGTTTCGAAATAGTTTACAATCAGTCACACTTACACACAAAATCAATACATAACACTCAATCATAACTTGATTCAAACACGACTCGTGTGCCAAGCACCCTAATGCGATGCGTATATGCCAAAATGCATGGACTCGGAATTCCAAACCAAAACCCTCCTCGAAGGGCCGTAAATCATAATTGTACCGCCTATCGCAGGCCAAAGTACCAATTACCGAGGTGCCACCTATCACGGGTCAACACGATTTACTAAAATGCGTAAATCATAAACGTACCACCTATCACGGGTCAGTACAGTTTACCGAGGTGTCACCTATCACGGGTCAACACGATTTACTAAAAGAAAAAGCGGAAATCGTAAATGTACCACCTATCACGGGTCAGTACAGTTACCATGGTGTCACCTATCACGGGTCAACACGATTTACTAAAAGAAAAAGCGGAAATCGTAAATGTACCACCTATCACGGGTCAGTACAGTTACCATGGTGTCACCTATCACGGGTCAACACGATTTACTAAAAGAAAAAGCGGGAATCGTAAACGTACCGCCTATCACAGACCAGTACTGTTTACCGAGGTGCCACCTATCACGGGTCAGCACAATCCACCAAAAATGTAAATCGTAAATGTACCACCTTTTAACTTAAACGATTTTCCAAAATAAACATTAAGTAAACAAGACATTAAGAGATTCCCCATTCTTAATACTTGTTTAACTTAAACGATTTTCTCAAACACACATTAAGTAAACCGAGATATTAAAAGATTCCCCATTTTTAATACTCGTTTAACTCTAATGGTTTTCACGCCAACATTAAGTAAACGTAGACATTAAGAGATTCCCCATTCTTAATACTCATTTAACTTAAAACGATTTTCCCAAACACACATTAAGTAAACCGAGATATTAAAAGATTCCCCATTTTTAATACTCGTTTAACTCTAATGGTTTTCAAATTCCACACAAAACAAACTCAAACCTATTATCAAATCCAATCCACAACTCACACCAAAACACATCAATTCATTTCTCCACAAAATCCAACATAAGCATTAATCATGAATACGTCAAACACGATGAACACGAATCAACCCAACATAACACTAAAATACATCAAATTTCATTTACTCAAAATCATACATAAATGAGTTTAAATTCATTTTCCACGAAACATTCATCAATATAACCAAAACCTAACTCTAAGATTTTACCCATAAAGCCTTAGATTAATTTTCCCCCAAATCAACACTCTAACCCTAACCAAAAACCTTTCCACACAACCACAGATAAGTCCCTAAATGCAAACTAGAAGTTTGGAAGGAGCCCTTACCTTCACGTTAGCTTTAACGTTCGATTACGGTACCGCGAGTAAATCCGGTAAAATCTCCGCTCGCAACGTCGCCTCCAAAGTTGGTTCCCTAGCACCGTAGCGTGGTAGTGAGCAACTTTCCCTTCTATCTCTTTGCGAAACGAAGCTTAGATCTAGATGAAATGGGGAGGTTTGTGTTTGACGGTTTTGAAATCCCTAACGTCATTTTTCTTCGTTTTCGAAACAACGAGGAAGTATGAAGCTGAGAAATCCTTGCTTTCTTACCCACTAATCCTTGGGTTTCTATTCTTGAACAAAAGGAAGCAAAGAAAGCAAAAAAAAAATGAATAACAATGGAGGAAGGAGGGAGAAGCTTTGCGCGAGGCAGAGGAAGAGGATGGAAAATGCTGTTTTCTCTCCTTTGTCTTTCTTTCTCTTGTTTTTCCTTTCTTTCCTTTTTATATCCTTTTCTTTTCTCCCTAAACAAATATATACATAAAGATATTTATATATATATTAATTACTTTTAACAAATATCTCTAAATCTAGATATTTGTTAAATTCTCATTTCACCCGTAACGCATTAAATTCTTCGTACAAGATTCACCACAGCTAATTTAATTTATTCATCGACGAGTAATTCTAACCGGCATCAAAATATCTTTTTGGTCATATAAACTCCAAAATATTAATAACTTTGGCCAAAAAAGCCTTCGAGTTCAATACCAAAATACACTAAAATACATAAACTATACTTTAAAATTATGGGTCTTACATTGTCTCTGTTAATTTTTGGATCCAAACAACCGGGGAATGATATCGATGTATACTTGACTCCTTTAATTGAAGATTTAAAAAATATGTGGGAGACAAGTGTGGAAGTTTTTTATGGGTATAAGAAAGAATATTTCAATTCGAGAGCTATGTTGTTCGACACAATTAATGATTTTCCAGCATATGGTAATTTATCAGGATATAGCATTAAAGTTCAGTGTGCATGTCCTATATCTGAAGAGAGTACATATTGGATGCAGTTAAAACTTTGTAAGAAGAACGTATTTCTTAGACATCATAGATTTTTACCTTTTAGTCATAAGTATCGTGGAGGGATAAATGCATTCAATGGTAATTCAGAGGAAGGTACTACTCCTTTAGCACCGATTGGATATCAAATATTTGAAAAAGTACAAGGTTTGACCAATAAATTTGGCAAACCTTTTGTGGGAGAGCTTGTCAAAACTGGGTGAAAGTAAAAGTCAATTTTCTTTGAATTTCCATATTGGAAGTCATTATATATAAGACATTTTCTCGATGTGATTCATATTGAAAGAAAAAAATGTATTTGATAGTGTTATTGGTATGTTACTCAATAATCCAGGAAAGTCTAAGGATGACATCAATGCAAGATTGAACTTGGTCGATATGGGAATAAGAAATGAATTGGGTCCCATAAAGAAAGGAAATCACATATATCTACCTCCAACCGCTCATACTCTATCTAGAAAGGAAAAAAATTGTTTTATGTAAATTTCTACATGAAGTTTAAGGTCCAGAAGGATACTCTTCAAACATTAAAAATTTAGTTTGTATGAAAGACCTCAAGTTAAAAGGTTTGAAGAGCCATGATTATCATGTTCTAATGGAGCATTTGCTACCAATAGGTATACGTTCCATTTTACCTATAAAAGTTCAACGAGCCATAACTAAATTATGTTTCTTCTTCCGGGAAATTTGTAGTAAAGTGATCGATCCTCATAAATTACCAACATTGCAAAGAGAAATTGTTGTTACTTTGTGTGAGCTTGAAATGTATTTCCCACCCTCATTTTTTAATATAATGGTTCACCTTACTCTTCATTTTGTTAAGGAGACACAACTTTGTGGGCCAGATTATATGAGATGGATCTATCCTATAGAACGATATATGAAAATATTAAAAGGGTACGTAAAAAGTAGAAGTCGACTAGAAAGTTGTATTGCTGAACGGTACATTGTCGAAGAAACTGTTGAATTTTGTACTGAATATCTATCCAATGTTGAATCCATAGAGCTTCCCATGTCTCGTCATTCGGGAAGAATAACAGAAGAAGGGATAATTGGAAAGAGAGTAATGATTATATCAAGGAAAAAATGGGAGCAGGCACAATTGTATGTTCTGCACAATGATGATGAGGTTCAATCGTATGTTACAATATACATGATCAGTTATCAAGTTTGAACATCAATAGGAATCAAAATTGGATAACACGAGAGCACAATCGAAGTTTTATAACATGGCTAAAAAAATCACATTAACTCAAAGTTTGATGTAGACCCCAGTTCAATTTCACAGATATTGAGGTGGCTAGCTAATGGTCCGAGTTTACATGTCTTTTCTTACACCAGTTATTTAATTAACGGCTACACATTTTTTATTAATGAACAAGATGATCAAACCACTATGCAAAATAGCGGAGTCGCTATCGTAGCTGAAGTGCAAAAGACAAAAACCCAATATATGCAAATCTATCTATTTTGGGGTTATCAAGCACATATGGGAATTAGATTACACAATGTTTCGTGTTCTCATATTTGGTTGCAAGTGGGTCGATAATAATAATGGTGTTCGGATTGATGAGTCATGGTTTCTTGCTTTTCGATTTAATAGGGTTGGGTACAAAGATGAGCTTTTTATTTTAACGTTAAAAGCTCAACAAGTGTTTTATGTCACTAATCCTGCTAATGATAAATGGTTCATTGTCTTATCGACCAATAAAATAAGTGATGGTTACAATAACGTTGAAGATGTTGGTAATGATCTTTTTTTTTGCGACATCACAACCACGTGAAATTGATTCACCTGATGATGGTTTATATCTTAGAGATGATCATGATGAGGGAATTTGGATTAATTCATCATTCGTATCGTTAAGGGATAAATAAATGTGAATCCCACCAGAAAAAAAGAATGGCATCTTAAGGTGTTTAAGCATTTTATATAAGCCATGTAATTTGAACTCATCATGTAATTTATACTAATCTCATGTAATTTAAGTGTTTGACCTGCCAGAACTGAGTATTTTAGCATTTAGCTTGAGTTGTATTTGATTTTCTGCTTATATAAACTTGAACTTGAAAAAGCTATGTTTGACTGGGCATTTTCCTTGAACTTGAATCTAATTTAGCATTTAGCATTGATATATAGGTACTTAACTAATTATTTGGAAGAAAAAAAATCCAAATATAGGTATTTTACAGAAACTGAACTAAAATTGTAATTTAGCATTGATATATAGGTATTTAACTAATTATTTAGCATTTTACAGAAACTGAACTGAAATTGTAGTTTAGCATATTTAACTTGAACTAAATTGAACATAAACATGTAATTTTACAGTGCTTTTGTCCATAAGCGTTGTAAAAGACTTTTAAAAATTAAATCACAAATCATTTACAGTGCCTTTTGTCCATAAGCTCTGTAAAAGGCTTTTAAAAATTAAATTACAAATCATTACAGAGCTTGTTCTATAAGCGCTCTAAAATGCTTTTAAAAATTAAATTACAAATCATTTACAACACTTTTTGTCCATTAGGGCTATAAAAGGCTTTTAAAAATTAAATTACAAATAATTTACAACGCTTGTTCTATAAGCATTGTAATGCTCATATAGCGCCTTTTATACAGTCTTTTAAAGCACTTTTATATAGCCTTTTAAAGCGCTTGTTGTGGAAGCGCTGTAATAGGTTATGTCTTTTAAAGCGCTTTTTGGACAAGCGATGTAAAAGGGTCTTTAAGTAAACTGATAACAAGAAACCACTTTATTTTCCTCTTCATTATGTACTCTCCCTACGAAGTTGCAATGTGAAACCTTCTCATTTTCCTCTTCATTACGTATTATCCATATTTGTTACTCTCCATACGAATCCTACTAACCCTCTTGTCCCTAGTGCGAACCCTATTCACTACTATCCCTACGAATCCTCTCCATATGAACCCTACTACAAACCCTCTATACGAACCTTCTCCATATGTATTTATGCGCCTTTTTCTCGTTGTTCCTACTTAAGCGAAGTTGTTACCCTAAACTCAATGATTGTTGTTGTTAGGTATTCTATTTATTAATTTGTTGTTCTCACTAAACTGCATGTTGAACTTATATTGCTACTTAGACTATTGCATGTTGAACTTGCTGAACATATACTGAACTTATAATTATACTGTGTGAAATGTGTAGGTAAATGGATTCCAATAATGATTTAGATCGTCAAAATAATGAATTTGTCAATACTAAGAGTTATGAAAACGAAGTTCAACGTGGGGCAACTATTATGAAAAAAGTCATCAAAGCAAGAAGTAATGGAATTAAATTTGAGGTATACTATACTTTGTTTAGAATTTATTTTTCATGTTTTTTGAAAGCATGCACTTACTATATGAATAATTTCCTTAGATTAGGTTAGTAGAATAAGAATAATTAGACATAATGTCTACATTGTATTTTATTTTGGGATTAGTTATTAAATGTTAAGTTTTGAATATTTTAATTATTAAAGATTTTCAGTTGTAAGGATTTATTTTACAGATTTCATAATATTATTTCTTTCGAACAATTCATTATTTATTATAGTACCTTTTCTCTTATATAAATATGAAAAAAGTCCATTATTACCTTTTATACCCATGTTATTGGGCGTTACATTTTTGGTATCAGAGCTAGTTCGAACCTAGATCGAACTGTGGTGTGGGCTTACTTTACTTTATTTTTATTATTAATTTTTATTAAAAAAAAAAACTAAAACTTTGGCTTATAGGATTGCTCATTATAGTCATGCAGTTTGTATGCTATTATATTGGGCCTGGCTAACCCAATGCTTGATTGGTGGTGTACAAATTTATGACGGGTAACAAGCATGGGACGAATGATGCACTTCATAAGGCCTCTACTTGATAGCGACAACCATTGAGAATAGACGAAGACACTTCGTCATTTGAGATGACCCAATGTCGAATCAATAAAAGTCGTAGACCCTCAATATGTTGGGCTTTCTGAATGTTGAAAGAACAATCCACCACCTTTTTAAGGTCAGTTCTGATCCAGTAGAGGCATAAGTGTGGTTTTTGAAGTTAGAGAAGATATTTACAATCATGCATTGTGTTGACACTCAGAAAGTGGACCTCATCGTTTATATGTCAGAGTTTGATGTTGAGCATTGGTGGAATTGTATTAGAGGAGGTATGCTGCAAACATGTTTCTTTTACTTGGAATAGGTTTAAAGAATTGTTTTCTAGAAAAGTGTATTCCTCACAATGTTCGTATTCAGAAGCAAATAAAGTTTATTCATATTTGTCATGGAGATATTTCAGTTGTAGAGTATGTCCCCAAATTTTGAAGCTATATCAAGATACTTTTGCTATCTTAGGGACAATCCTCAAGACGAGTGGAAGGCGATAAAATTTGAGTAAGGACTTAAGCTTGAGCTACAAAGATTTAGTTGGAATTCTAAGGATCTATGACTACCCCACCATGGTAAACAAGTCTAGGGTGGTTGAGAAAAAGACACAAGCGCCGGAAGCTAAGAAACCAAATGAGAAGTTTATCTCTGGTGGCAAGAAATTCTACAGTAAGAGCAATAAATTTCATAAAAATCTACACCTTTAATTTCAAAGGACATGTAAAGACAAGCTTCAACTAGTATTAGTATGAGGTTGTGTGTTTACTATAGAAAATTAAATCAAGTTACCATCAAGAATTAAAACCCCTTGCCTAGGATAGATTACCTCTCAGGTCAGTTGATAGGAGCTTCGGTATTTTCTAAGATAGACTTAAGGTCTGGGTACCATCAAATTAGGATCAAAAGTGAAGATATTCCCAAAGAAAGCTTTTAGGACAAGATATAGACACTATGAGTATGAAGTGATGCCTTTTGGAGTTACCATTGCCCCTGTTATTTTTATGGATTATATTAATCGAATTTTTAGACTTTTCTTAGATAGGTTCGTGGTGGGGTTCATCGATGATATTCTAATCTACTTTAGGAGCTTGGGTGAGCATGAGAAACACTTGGGAACCGTATTGAAAATTTTGAGAGATGTGAGTTATAGCTTCATGAGGTGAGGTTATAGGACATACCATGTCTAGTAAAGGAGTAACAATTGACTCTAGTAAGGTAGATGCAATATTAAGTTGGCCCCAACCTAAATCAGTGACTGAAGTAAGGAGTTTCATAGGATTGCGGGTTACTATAGGAAATTTATAGAGAGGTTTTCTAGTCTAGCCTTACCTCTCACCAAGTTAACTAGATAAGGGAAAACTTTTGTGTAGGACTAAGAGTGCGAGGATAATTTGCAAGAGCTAAAGCGACGATAAATTTCAGCACTTGTTTTAGCTATACCAGATCCATCCATGAATTTTGTGGTTTATTGTGACGCTCCTAAATCGGTTTAGGATGTGTTTTAATGCAACAAGAAACAGTTGTAACACCCCGTTTTTCAAAGCGAGGGTATATTTTTTTTTTTAAAGTAATTAAACTAAAACAGAGAAATAAATAAAGAAATGCCTTAGGATAAATAATTGAGTCATTATAATTTACAAGCAGCGGAAAAGTTTCTCCAAATATAAATCCAAAACATTTACACAACAACAAATGGTACATGGAACCCATTCAAATAAGATGTCAAACTGACAATATTAGTATAAGTACAGTTTTCCAAATTAAAAATACTCCAACCCAAAAAGAAGGACGCCTAGCCCCTATACATCAACCTAATCTGATCATCCTACCAAAAAACTATACACCATGAGTGATCTCCACGCGCCCCGTGGGATCCTCCTATCGTAACTGCAGTCAAGCACTCCCATCTCCATTCCCGTCGGTAGGGTACGAACCGGTAGGACCGTCCTGACTCTCATATGAGGACAAAGCCCAGATTTCCACAATAATTGTAAAGGGTCACCAACCGAAAAATAACAGTTAACACATAGCATATAAGTTTTTAAATGCTCAAAATAACTTTTTAACTAAGCATACACCTTAATAGGATTTTCAATATGCGAAAAGTTCATACAATACTTGCAATTAAAAATGAACTCAAAATGAAGTTCTCAAATCATCAAGTAATACATAACTGACCAAAGCATTGATAAATCAATTGAGCAATCGATTATCTAACTCAAAATAAGGACTTTTGCTGAGCCAATCGATTGCCAAATCGATTTGGTCAGTTCTGCTGAGTTTCTGCATGACCAAATCGATTTCTAAGTCGATTTTGTCAGTTTTGATGAGTCCCTGTGTTGCCAAATCGATTTCCAAATCGATTTCGGCAGTTTTGCTGAGTTCCTGCCTCTCTGCCAATCGATTTCCAAATCGATTTCTTAAAAGATTTTGAAAGATATATTTATACAATCGATTGGCAAATCGATTAGGTCAAAATGGTGAACTTCCTGCAACTCATCCAATCGATTGGGAAATCGATTTCCCTCATCATTTTTCCAAAAATTCATGAATTAACTCAAGTCATTCCAACTCAAGTCCACAACTTAACACTTAGCAATTCCTACGCGATTACCACGACAAATTGGATTTCGAAAACCATCATACTTACACACAATAATCAACACATAACACTTAGCATTTTCAACGCAATTACCACAACGACTCAAATTCAAATCACTCAATCATAACACTCAAATCAAATACGACTCGCGTGCCAAGCACCCTAATGCAATGCGTATATGCCAAAATACATGGACTCAGAATTCCAAACCAAAACCCTCCTCGAAGGGCCGTAAATCATAATCGTACCGCCTATCGCAGGCCAAAGTACCAATTACCGAGGTGCCACCTATCACGGGTCAGCACGATTTACTAAAATGCGTAAATCATAAACGTACCACCTATCACGGGTCAGTACAGTTTACCGAGGTGTCACCTATCACGGGTCAACACGATTTACTAAAAGAAAAAGCGGAAATCGTAAATGTACCACCTATCACGGGTCAGTACAGTTACCATGGTGTCACCTATCACGGGTCAACACGATTTACTAAAAGAAAAAGCGGAAATCGTAAATGTACCACCTATCACGGGTCAGTACAGTTACCATGGTGTCACCTATCACGGGTCAACACGATTTACTAAAAGAAAAAGCGGGAATCGTAAATGTACCACCTATCACGGGTCAGTACAGTTACCATGGTGTCACCTATCACGGGTCAACACGATTTACTAAAAGAAAAAGCGGGAATCGTAAACGTACCGCCTATCACAGACCAGTACTGTTTACCTAGGTGCCACCTATCACGGGTCAGCACAATCCACCAAAAATGTAAATCGTAAATGTACCACCTATCACGGGTCAGTACAGTTACCATGGTGTCACCTATCACGGGTCAACACGATTTACTAAAATATAAATCGCAAACGTACAACCTATCACGGGTCCGTACAATTTACCAAGGTGCCACCTATCACGGGTCAGCACAATTCACCAAAAATATAAATCGTAAATGTACCACCTATCACGGGTCAGTACAGTTACCATGGTGTCACCTATCACGGGTCAACACGATTTACTAAAATATAAATCGCAAACGTACAACCTATCACGGGTCCGTACAATTTACCAAGGTGCCACCTATCACGGGTCAGCACAATCCACCAAAAATGTAAATCGTAAATGTACCACCTATCACGGGTCAGTACAGTTTACCGAGGTGTCACCTATCACGGGTCAACACGATTTACTAAAATATAAATCGCAAACGTACAACCTATCACGGGTCCGTACAATTTACCAAGGTGCCACCTATCACGGGTCAGCACGATTTACTAAAATGCGTAAATCATAAACGTACCACCTATCACGGGTCAGTACAGTTTACCGAGGTGTCACCTATCACGGGTCAACACGATTTACTAAAAGAAAAAGCGGGAATCGTAAACGTACCGCCTATCACAGACCAGTACTGTTTACCGAGGTGCCACCTATCACGGGTCAGCACAATTCACCAAAAATATAAATCGTAAATGTACCACCTATCACGGGTCAGTACAGTTTACCAAGGTGTCACCTATCACGGGTCGACACAATTTACCAAATGAAATGCATGAGCATACACAGACTCCATTCACAACAATCGTTAAGCAAATGCAGATATTAAAAGATTCCCCATTTTTAATACCCATTTAACTTAAACGACTTTCAAACAACATTAATTAAATAAGTCATTAAGAGATTCCCCGTTCTTAATACCGATTTAACTTAATGATTTTCAAAACAAAACGTTAAGCAAACAGTCATATTAAGAGATTCCCCATTCTTAATATACTTTTGACTTAAACGATTTTCTCGCAAAACATGCAGTAAACGAGTCATTAAGAGATTCCCCATTCTTAATACTCATTTACCGAAACGATTTTCAAAAACGATAGTTAAGTAACCGAGACATTAAGAGATTCCCCATTCTCAACGCCCAGTTAACTTAAACATTTTCCTCAAATACACATTAAGTAAACCGAGGTATTAAAAGATTCCCCATTTTTAATACTCGTTTAACTCTAATGGTTTTCAAATTCCACAGAAACAAATTCAAACATACTTTCACATTCAAACCATAATTCACAACAACCACACCAATTAACAAACATCAAGTACGAACACACCAAATACAACGAACACAAATCACGCAACATAACACCCAGATACATCAAATTTCATTTACCACGAAACATTCATCACTATAAACAAAACCTAACTCTAAGGTTTTTACCCATAACGCACTAGTTTCGTTTTTCCCCAAATCGATACATTTAACCCTAACAAATTCCTTCCCACACAACTACAGATAAGTCCCTAATGCAAGCTAGAAGTTTGGAAGGAGCCCTTACCTCAACGTTAGCTTTAACGCGCGTTTCCGGTACCGCGAGAAATTCCGGTAAAATCTCCGCTCGCAACGCCGCTTCCAAATTAGTTCACTAGCACCGTAGCGTGGTGGTGAGCAACTTTCCCTTCTATCTCTTCGAGAAATGAGGTTTGGATCTAGAAGAAACAGAGGGGTTTGTGTTTGGATCTCAAAACCGTTTTTCTTCGTTTTCGAATCAAAGAGGAAGAGTGGAGTTGCGAAAACCTTGATCTAACTCACACCCAACCTTGGGTCACTAGCTTTGAAGAAAAGGAAGCAACGAAAACGAAAAATGGAGAAGGATGGATTTTTGGGTTGCTTGCGTGAGGCTCAGAGGAAGGAGATGGAAATTTTAGA
>NC_021165.2:38631258-38636469 GCF_000331145.2 Cicer arietinum
AATCGTAAATGTACCACCTATCACGGGTCAGTACAGTTTACCAAGGTGTCACCTATCACGGGTCGACACAATTTACCAAATGAAATGCATGAGCATACACAGACTCCATCCACAACAATCGTTAAGCAAATGCAGATATTAAAAGATTCCCCATTTTTAATACCCATTTAACTTAAACGACCTTCACAACCAACATTAAGTAACTAAGACATTAAGAGATTCCCCATTCTTAACGCCCAGTTAACTTAAACATTTTCCTCAAACGCACATTAAGTAAACCGAGGTATTAAAAGATTCCCCATTTTTAATACTCGTTTAACTCTAATGGTTTTCAAATTCCACAGAAACAAACTCAAATATACTCTCACATTCAATCCATAATTCACACCAAAACACATCAATCAACAAACATCAAGTATGAACACGCCAAATACGACGAACACAAATCAACACAACATAACATCCAAATACATCAGACTTCATTTACTCATAATCATACACAAGTGACTTTAAATTCATTTTTCCCCAACTCGTTATATTCAACCCTAACAAATTCCTTCTCACACAACCACAGATAAGTCCCTAATGCAAAATAGAAGTTTGGAAGGAGCCCTTACCTTAACGTTAGCTTTAACGTGGGTTTCCGGTACCGCGAGTAAAACCGGTAAAATCTTCGCTCGCAACGTCGCCTCCAAATTGGTCCCCTAGCACCGTAGCGTGGTAGTGAGCAACTTTCCCTTCTAACTCTTCGCGAAATGAAGCTTAGATCTAGAAGAAACGGAGGGGTTTGTGTTTGAATCTCTAATACCGTTTTTCTTCGTTTTCGAATCAAAGAGGAAGAGTGGAGTCGAGAAATCCTTGTTCTAACACTCACCCAACCTTGGGTTACTAGTCTTGAAGAAAAGAAAGCAACGAAAATGAAAATGGGAGAAGGAGGGAAAAATGGGCCGCGAGTAGCAGAGGAAGAAGATGGAAAATCGGATTTTCCTTCCTTTCTTTTTCTTTCCTTTGTTTTTTCCTTTCTTCCTTTTTCCTTCTTTCCTTTTTATATTCTTTTCTTTTCCTTGTCATTCCTTCTAGTTTTCCTTTCTGTTTCCCTCCAAACAAACATATCTATATAATAAATATAACTTAACAAATATCTCAAATATCTAGATATTTGTTAAATTACCATTTCACCTGTAACGCATTAAATTCTCCGTAAAGGATTCACCGCACTTAATTCAATTTATTTATCGACGAGAAATTCTAATCGGCATCAAAATATCTTTTTGATTATAAAAACTCCAAAATATTATTAACTTTGGCTAAAAAGTCTCCGAGCCAAAATCCAAAATACACCAAAAATACATAAAGGGTACTTTAAAATTATGGGTCTTACAAAAGTGGTAGCTTATGCATCTAGCAACTTAGGTCCACGAGGCAAACTATCCAACCCGTGATCTTGAATTAGTAGTTGTAGTCTTTGCTCTTAAGATTTGGAGGCAATACTTGTATGGAGCGAAATTTGGAATTTTTAGTGATCATAAGAGCCTTAAGTATTTGTTTGATCAAAATGAATTAAATATGAAATAAAGAAGGTGGATGGAGTTCCTTAAGGACTACGATTTTGATTTGAAATATCACCCTGGGAAAGCTAATGTAGTGGCTGATGCTCTAAGTAGAAGATCCTTACATGTGGCTTGTAAGATGGTACAAGAGACTAGCCTAATATAGGAGTTTAGAGATATGAATTTGGATATGTCCTTTAATGCTTTAAGCTTGAATCTGAATAGGCTAGAAATCAGTAGTAACTTGAGATGGATAATACAAACTGAACCCCTATTAGATAGAGTATTGCAGTCTCTTGTGGAAAAGGAGAATTATACCTTATCTTGTGACGATTTCGTGTTGTTTAAGGATAAGATCATGGTTCTTAAGTAGGGGAGTCTTAAGGATAAGATTTTAGAGGAAGCTCATAATATTAAGTTCACAATACACCCAAGATTAACTAAAATGTATTGGTGGCCAAGAATGAAAAAGGATGTAGCTAGCTTTGTGTATGTGTCTAGTATGTCAAAAGGTTAATATTGACCACCAAAAGCCTTTAGGATTGTTGCAACATGTAGAAATTCCTAAGTGAAAATAAGAGAGTATATCTATGGATTTTTTATGGGTTTTCCTAAGACACTTTTGAATTTTGATGTTATTTGGGTGCTAGTTGACAGATTAACCGAATCAACTCATTTCCTACCAATTAAAGCATATTATAGTTTGGATAGACTAGTTGGCCTCTACGTTAAGGAGATTGTAAAGTTACACGGTATACCCACCTCTATAGTGTCAAATAGGGATCCACGGTTTACCTCTTGCTTTTGCTACTAGAGTAGGATTTAGCACAACTTACCATCCACAAAGAGATGGTCAATCAAAGAGAAATATTCAAACTCTTGATGATATGCTTATAATTTTTGTTCTAGATGAAGGTGGGAGTTGGGCACTCTACTAGAATATTTTTATAATAACAATTATCACTCTACTATAGGTATGGCACTATATGAGGCTCTTTATGGAAGGAAGCGTAGGTCTCACATAAGTGTATCAGTGTGAAGTTAGGGTTAAGTCTTTGTTAGGACCTTATTTAGTGCAAGAGACCAATAGTAGAATTCAACTAATTAGGAAAAAGATGCATACAACACAAAGTAAGCAAACACAGTTATGTTTGTAAGAGAAGAAAACCATTGGAATTTCAAGAAGAGGCACATGTATTTTTAAGAGTCACTTCTAAGACTGGGGTGAGAAGGTCAATGAAAATAAAAAAATAATAAAACTCTCGTTTCATGGGTCATTTTCAAATTCTAAAGATAGTATGGTACGCTGCTTATTAATTAGCTCTTCCTCCATATTTATATAACCTTTGTGATGTCTTTCATGTTTCTCAACCCCGAGCATATGTGTTAGAATATTCACACGTGATAGCTCTCGAGTCAGTCCAATTAAAAGATAATTTAATCTTTAAAACTAGACTATACACAAGAGATGGCTATTTCAAAATCAGAGTAAGAAGTCATTTGACAATATCCAAGTCTCGCTGCTGCAAGTACATCAGTTTCTTTATACTTGCATAAGTTGGGTCACTTTGGTTTTATTCAATTTGACGTAAATGTCGGGGACTAAATTTGTTTAAGGAGGGGAGAAAATGTAACATCCTAAATCAAACGATAAAAAATAATTAGAATTTCAAATTTTAAAATAATTTAATTTATAAATTATTATAATTATATTATTAATTATTATTATTGTTATTATTATTATTATTATTATTATTAATACTCTAATTGTTATCAATACCAAATTTGCTTAAAATAAGGTAATATTAATAAGTTGTTTTGTTTGTAAGATACTTATAAGGTAATAAGAGGAAGTGTTTTTTGTTTGTCAAAGGTTTATATGAAATAGATAATAACAAACAAGCAATTATAACAACATTTTGTTATCCAATTGTCTATTATTAAGGAGTCAAACAAAACCAAACAAACAATCCTAAATGAATTAATTTACTATGTATTCGTTTTAGAGCGGTTATTATGCCGCAATCACTTCGGTTTTAGAGCGGTTATTATGCCGCACTCCCTTCGGTTTTAGAGCGGTTATTATGCCGTAGTCCCTTCGGTTTTTAGAGCGATTATTATGCCGTAGTCCCTTCGGTTTTAGAGCGGTTGTTATGTCGTAGTTCTTTCGGTTTTTTGAGCGGTTGTTATGTCGTAGTCCTTTTGTTTTTAGAGCGGTTGCTATGTCGTAGTCACTTTGTTTTTAGAGCGGTTATTATGCCGTAGTTCATTCGTTTTTTGTCTTTTTGAGTGGTTATTATGCCGTAGTTATCAATGGTCATAGTACCATATTAAGAGTGACTTTAATTGTCATATTGAGAGTGGCTTTAACTGCCATATTGAGGGTGTAATCCTAGAACGGTTTTCTACGGCGCAGTGGAACTCCGATACAGTGAATCTGAGCTGTTTTATCCTAGGGACTTCGTGGTTGATAGTCTGCCTTGTACAATTTGGACAGTGCCGCGAAACGTCTTAAAGAGAGCGACCTAGTCCGCGACTCAACCCAGTAATATCTTCGGTGACATAAATTGTGAATTTTAAATAGTTTTTGAAACTCAAAATCCAACAATTTTAAGACGTTTCTTTCTGCCATGCCAACCGAAGAGATTACTGGATTTGGTTATGTTGCCTCTGATTTCGATAAACTGTTTCAGTTTGAAGCAAATAGAAAAGGATAAAATAGTTGGAGAATTAACCCATGGGAGAATAATGATAAGAATTATATTCTTAATCGACTTTTGATGATCTGTATAACTATTACAGTTCTAGCAAAATTGAAAGATATGCTTGAGATACTCTGAATAAGTAAGTTGTGACTGCTACCTAGAGTATCAGATATCTGATGACAGATACGTGGAGGCTGACAGATCCGTGGAGGCACATGGAGGCTGACAGATTCATGGAGGTAGAGGCACACTCCCGTAAAATTCAGAAGATAATTCATGAGATCAACTATTAAGGTACGGTCATTCATGGCATATTTAAATTAAATATTAAAATTTAATATGTCTCTTTTGTTTGAATATTGAAATCAATAAAATATCTGTTTATGCTTACATGTTGTGTGATTTTAATTTTGACATGCTAGACTATGTGATGTGAACACATCTGATTTCAAAATTGAGTAACTTAGTTTTAATTCTAAAGTTATTGTTAAATGATTTTGAAAAATGTGATTTTTATAGTCAAGCTAAAATAACAAAGAGTTCACATAAATATGTAGTTAGAGAATCTAAGTCTTTAGATTTATTACACTTTGACATATGTGAACTTGATGAGACGTTACCAAGAAATGAAAAATAAAAGTGAAACGCTTGGCATGTTAAGGATCTTTACAGCTGAAATTGAAAATCAATTTAGTATAAAGATTAAGAGATTCCAAGTATGATTTAATTTATTTAATGAGTTTTATAAATTGTATGAAATTATACATGGAACAACTACACCATAATTACAAGTGAATGGTAAAGTTGAAAAGAAAAAATAATATAACTTTTATTGAACTAGTTGTTGCTAGTATGTTTAACTCTAGTACTACATCTCATTGGTGTGAAGAAAATATATTGTTTATTTGTTATGTTTTGAATAGAGTTTTTAAATCTAAAAACAAAACATCTCCTTA
>NC_021165.2:38636628-38640749 GCF_000331145.2 Cicer arietinum
AAAAAAGGGAATAGAACTCTTATTGAACTAGTTGTTGCTAGTATGTTTAACTCTAGTACTACATCTCATTGGTGTGAAGAAAATATATTTTTTATTTGCTATGTTTTGAATAGAGTTCTTAAATCTAAAAACAAAACATCTCCTTATGAGATAGTGAAGAAAAGACAATCGAACTTGTCTTATTTTCAAACATGGGGTGGTCTGGCTTATGTCAGAATCCCCGATCCCCAGCGAATTAAACTCGCCAATAGAGCCTATGAATGTTATTCATTGGGTATGCGGTAAAGAACAAAGCGTATAGGTTTTATGACCTAAATGCAAAAGTGATCATAAAGTCAAATGAAGATGACTTCAATGAAAATAAATTCCCTTTCAAATGGAGAAATAGTGGGGGCAGCGAACTAAGTCACGTTTCTGTAACTATAAGCAGTAAACAATGCGAAACAGAAACTCGAAGAAGTAAGAGAGTCAGACTTGCTAAAGATTATACACCCCATTATACGGCTTATACTTTAGAAGAGGATCTTGCAAATCCTTAAGAAGCTTTGTCATATTTAGATGCAGACTTATTGCAAGAAGCAATAAATAATGAAATTGATTCTCTGGAGTCTAACCGAACCTGACATTTAGTAGACTTGCCTCTTGTTGCAAATCAACATGTTGTAAATGAATATTGAAAAAGAAACTAAAACCCAATGGAATGATTGATAAATACAAGGCACGCCTTGTAGCCAAAGGTTTTAGACAAAGAGAAAATATAGATTTCTTCGACACTTTTCCTCCGATCACTAGAATAACATCTATTAGAATACTCATATCACTAGCAACTATTCTTAACCTGGTGATACACCAAATGGATGTTAAAACAACTTTTTTAAAAGGGGATTCGGAAGAAGAAATCTATTATAGAACAACCTGATGGTTTTGTAATTCAAGGACAAGAATACAAGGTATGTATGTTAGATAAATCCTTGTATGGTCTTCAATAAGCTCCTAAGAAATTGCATGAAAATTTTGATAACTTTATTATATCGAATGAGTTTAAAGTGAATGAAAGTGATAAATGTATTTACTACAAATTTGAAAATGACATTTGCACTATCATATGTCTCTATGTAGACGACTCAATCATATTTGATTCAAACATTCATGCTGTTAATATTGTGAAATCATTGTTGTGTAACAACATTGATATGAAAGACCTCAGAGAAGAGAATGTAATCCTTGAAATCAAGATTACTAGGTCAGAAAATGGAATTTCTTTGGATTAGTCTCACTATGTTGAAAAATTCCTAAAGAAATATAAATACTTTGACTGTAAACCTGCTTGCACACCATATGATCCAAGTGTGAAACTTTTCAAGAACACTGGTGAAGGTGTTATACAACTGAATATGCGAGCATCATTGGCAGCCTCAGATATGCCACTGATTGTACTAGACCCGACATTGCCTACGTCGTGGGATTGTTGTGCAGGTTTACCAGTAGATCTAGTATGAAGCATTGGCACGCTACGGAAAGAGTCATGAGATACCTGAAAAGGACCATGAGTCTCGGATTACATCATCAAAGATTTCCTATAGTCCTTGAAGGATACAATGTTGCTGATTGGAACGTCTTATCAGATGACTCCAAAGCAATCAATGACTATATTTTAATATAGTGAGTGGTGTTGTATCTTGGAAATCAAAGAACAGACAATATTGGCTCAGTCCACTATGGAGTCTGAAATGATAGCACTAGCTACTACTAGTGAAGAATCGAGTTGTTTGAGATGCTTGCTAGTTGAGATCGCTGTATGGGAAAAACCTATGACAGATGTGTTGATCCACTGCAATAGTACTGCGGCTATTGCGAAGATTGAGAATCGTTATTACAACGATAAGAGACGACAAATTCGTCGTAAGCACAACACTTTTAGAAAGTTATTTTTTAAATGAGTTGTTATAGTGGATCATGTATGCACTGATAAGAATCTAGCAAATCCTTTGATGAAAGGATTAGCTACAAAGAAAGTCATAAATACATCCAAAAGGATGAGACTAAAGGATATAGAGTCACTCATGATGGTAACCCGACCTAAAAGACTGGAGATCCCAAGAATTAGGTCCAATGGGTAATAACAAGTCATGAAGTGATATGAGATGAACATGTTATTATAAAATAAGAGAAGCATGATTCCTGAAGCGGTGATAGGATGAGGTAATAGAAACTCTTAATGAGATTTATACTCTATGTGGAGGGAGTACCTAGCTACAGGAGTACTCTTGATAGACTGACCTATGTGAATGTGGAAGTGGGGCCGCTTCCTATGGAATTTCGAGGCAGAATTCCTAGAGCGTTCACTATACTGGGATACACGTGCAGGGCCATTAATGCACGGGCTTTTGAGAATACACCCTATGAAAAGGTTGTGTGTCGGTTTGATGTCAGAGATAGAGTTCAAGACTATGAGTTACTCTTGTTGAATCTGAATCTTACTTACTATGCAAAGGTTCAAGTCAAGAGACACCTTTGTTTATGCACGACCTGATAGAAGCATTTGATGCTATTATAAGAAACTTTCTTTAAATTCAAGTGGGGGATTGTTGGAACATAAGTATGTTATAGTGTGAATTTAAAAATGTGTTGAAGTCCCACATTGGAAAGAAATATTTTTTGTAAATTTAAGTGAAATGAAACTTGTTTTTTAAAATTCAAGTCCCACATTGAAAAGATTTTTTTTGAAATCTCACTTTGGTAAACAATCATATTTTGTGTAGTTTCAATTCTATACATACTAAAGTCCCACATTGTTTAGAAAACATATGTGACTTTGCTTCCATCACTATATAATGAGTTTTAAGCTATTGTGAACGAGTTTCAAGCTATTGTGAACAGCACACCAAAGTTGGATGTTTTTCCCAACTTTCTCTTTTCTCCCTCTTATATTATGCTCACCTAATTTTCGTGCCACTTCTCCCCTTTCTTTATGTCCCTTCGGTTTTAGAGCGGTTATTATGCCGCAGTCCCTTCGGTTTTAGAGCGGTTATTATGCCGCAGTCCCTTCGGTTTTAGAGCGGTTTTTATGCCGCAATCACTTCGATTTTAGAGCGGTTATTATGCCGCAGTCCCTTCAGTTTTAGAGCGGTTATTATGCCGCAGTCCATTCGGTTTTAGAGCGGTTATTATGCCGTAGTTCATTCGGTTTTTAGAGCGGTTATAATGTCGTAGTCCCTTCGGTTTTAGAGCGGTTGTTATGCTGTAGTTCTTTCGGTTTTTTGAGCGGTTGTTATGTCGTAGTCCTTTTGTTTTTAGAGCGGTTGCTATGCCGTAGTCACTTTGTTTTTAGAGCGGTTATTATGCCGTAGTCCATTCGTTTTTTGTCTTTTTGAGCGAGGGTATATTTTAAGCGAGGGTATATTTCTAAGCGAGGGTATATTTTTTTTTTTTCAAAAGTAATTAAAAACGAACAAAGAATTAAATCAGGAAATGCCTTTGGATAAATAATTGAGTCATTATAACTTACAAGCGGCGGAAAAAGTTTCTCCAATTCTAAATCCAAAACATTTACACAACATCAAATGGTACATGGAACCCATTCGAATAAGAAGTCAAACTGACAATATTAGTATAAATACAGTTTTCCAAACTAAAAATACTCCAATCCAAAAAGAAGGACACCTAGTTCCTATACATCATCCTAATCTGATCATCCTACCAAAAAGCTATACACCCTGAGTATCTCCACGCGCCCCGTGAGATCCTCCTAATGTAACTGCAATCACGCGTTCCCATCTCCATTCCCGTCCGTAGGGTACGAACCGGTAAGACCGTCCTGACTCTCATCTGAGGGCAAAGCCCAGATTTCCACAATAATTGTAAAGGGTCACCAACCAGAAAATAACAGTTAACACATAGCAATTAAGTTTTTAAATGCTCAAAACAACTTTTCAACTAAGCATGCACCTTAACAGGATTTTCAATATGCGAAAAGTTCATACAATACATTGCCAATTAAAATGAAGGTAAAATGCAGTTCTCGATCTCCTAATTAACACATAATAAAACAAGACATGCATAGATTCATGAGCAATTAATCATACAACTAAAACTGAGGATTTTTACTGAGCCAATCGATT
>NC_021165.2:38642399-38647571 GCF_000331145.2 Cicer arietinum
CTAAAAAGCCTCCGAGCCAAAATCCAAAATACACAAAAACACATAAAACACACTTTAAAATTACGGGCCTTACAGTTATTATGCCGTAGTTATGAATGGTCATAGTACCATATTGAGAGTGACTTTAATTGTCATATTGAGAGTGGCTTTAACTGTCATATTGAGGGTGAAATTTTAGAACGGTTTTCTACGGTGCAGTGGAACTCCGATACAGTGAATCTGGGTTGTTTTATCTTGGGGACTTCGTGGTTGATAGTCTGCTTTGCACAATTTGGGCAGTGCCGCGAAACGTCTTAAAGAGAGCGACCTAGTCCGCGACTCAACCCAGTAATATCTTCGGTGGCATAAATTGTGATTTTTAAATAGTTTTTGAAACTCAAAAGCCAACAAAAGCACTTCTGCAAATAAAATTTTGGGAGCATTCATCTTTTTTAGTTCATAAAGTTTGGGACTTCAACCAAGCAACCGGCAAAGTTGGTTTACAAGAAAATTGTGCATTTTGAAAAATATGGTTTAAGGTTGAAACCTTTTTTTACTATGCACCTCACTTTTACGCTTTAAGATATTGTTCTAAGTCACAACCAAGTTTGTTCAAATTTTCATATGTATAAGGTTCTATAACCTCATATCTTCATGTGAAGTGCATGTCTTATTTTCACATGCAATGATTTCCAAAACCTTCAGTGATGCTTGAATGGTCTCACAAGTAGCCTTAATATCACCAAGTTAAGCACTTGTTTCCTACAAATAATTATAAAAATATGAAATTGTAATGAATAAAGTTTAAAAATGAATGACACAATTGTGATGAATAAACTTTGAAAATGAATGACACAAATTATATCATCCAATTGTTCGATGTAGTTTATTTAGTCGCACTTTGAAATTTTAAAATCAAATTATATGATTCAACTGTTCGATCCAATCTAATTTTAATCTAATTAGTCGCACTTTGAAATTTTTAGCACAAATTATACAATCCAATTGTTCGATCTAATCTAATTAGTTGTAGTTTGAAATTTTAAACACAAATTATATGATCAAACCGTTTCGATCTAATCTAATTAGTTGTAGTTTGAAATTTTAAACACAAATTATACGATCAAACCGTTTCGATCTAATCTAATTTTAATCTAATTAGTCACACTTTTGAAATTTTAAACACAAATTATACGATCAAACTGTTTGATCTGATCTAATTTTAATCTAATTAGCCACACTTTGAAATTTTATACACAAATTATACGATCCAATCGTTTGATCTAATGTGATTTTAATCTAATTAGTCGCACTTTAAAATTTTAAACAAAAATTGTACGATCCAACCGTTCAATTTAATCTAATTATTCGTACTTTGAAATTTTAAATACAAATTACACAATTCAATCGTTCAATCTAATCTAATAAGTTGCACTTTGAAATTTTAAACACAAATTAAACGATCTAACCGTTCGATCTAATCTAATTATACAATTGGAAATAACAATAGAATTAACAACAAATTATACGATTCAACCATTATATTTATTTTAAATTATTGATACAAATTATACAATTGGAAATAACAATATAATTTTATTCGAATGAAGGAACAAGGGTAGTTATACAATTGAAAATAACAACTTACATTTTACTAGTTAGGAGAAACAACATATGAGAGTTGATAAAAACAAAAATGCGATGTTGGTAGTCAGTCACATTAACCCAACTCACACAACTTGGATTTTTCACATTGCTTTTATTTTGAAGGGGGCAACAATGGAGGAACATGAACTACGTGATTTAGATTTGTTGAAACTTTTCGATTAAGAATTAGGAAATACAAGATGATTTCATTAGCACAGGCTTCCAATTCAAGCTCAAATCCTTTGACATTTTCAAATCACACTAAAGAGATACGAAAATGTTTAAAAGATCTTAGAATTAAATCTTAGCTTTATAATGAAATGAATGTTATGAACAATTATTTATATATATATATGAAAAAAAAATAAACTTCGTAAAATTGCTTGATGTTCGAATGAATAACATAGCGTATGAAATTCACATTTTATACTTGTAATTTTCAACTATCAGCGTTGTGTTGCCACATTGGTAGTAAGTGGAATTAAATGGCCATTTAACTCAACAACCAACCAAGTAGATTACTCTATCATAAAATAAAAATGACTACTCTATCATAGTTATGCGATTTGCATTTAAAGGTTCACATTCAATCTCCTTTTTATAGTCAAATTACCAAAAAACATCACAATTGTTTGATCAATTTTGCTTCCCACACCCCTCACATTACTTCTCACACCCCTCAATTTTTTTTAAAACCCAAAATACCCAAACTACCCTTCCCTCTATATTCACTTTAACCACTCATTTTCTATCTTCATCTTCTTCATCTTCATCTTCTTCATCTTCATTACCTACCAACTTCAATCTTCTTCAATATTCTTCAACCATTTTGATACATTTCATGTTCAATAATCTTTAATCATTTTGAACATCTTCATCATTTTCATCATCTTCATCATTATAATGACTCAAATCAACTAGGTATGTATTTTGTTGTGTTTTATAGCTGGTTATTTTTTTTTTCAAATCTGGGTTTCGTACGTGAACTTAGTTCACGTACGTCTACGTGAAACCAATTCACGTACTTGATGAAATTATGAAAATTCAGATTGTACGTGAATTAGGTTTACGTACACGTACGTCAATTAAGTTTGCATACATCAATGGAGTTTTAAAATTCATGTTACCTACGTGAACTGAGTTCACGTATGTGTACGTGAACTCAGTTCACGTATCCCATACGTGAATTGAATTCACGTAGACATACGTAAACTGAGTTCACGTATAGGATGAAAATTTGTAAAATCTCAGTCGTACGTGAATTGAGTTCACGTATGTTTACTTGAACTCAATTCACGTATGGGATACGTGAACTGAGTTCACGTACACATACGTGAACTCAGTTCACGTAAAGGTGATAAATTTTGGAATTTTTTTTTTTGATTATTGTGTTTAGGAGTTAAGAGTTTTTATGTTGTTATATTTATGTAATTTATTGGATGCAGTTAAATGGATGAAGGGGGAGACAACAGTGACGAAATGTGTGAAGGTTTGGAACCTAATTTTGACGCTATGAATGACGGAGTTGAACCTGTTATGATTGATTTGACTGATGTGTTTACCACCGGCATGATGTTCGATACATGAGATGAATTATTGAAATGGGCTAGAAATGTTGGAAGGGAAAATGGAATTGTTGTTGTGATTTTTAGATCTGAAACTGCGACAGCACGACCAAGAACAAAGACAAAATTAATTCTTGGTTGTGAAAGAAGTGGTAAATATAGACCTTGGAAGAATCCTAATCTTACGAGGAGTACTTGGACTAGAAAATGTGATTGTCCATTTAGATTGAGAGGAACACGATCAAGTGTTGGTGATGGATGGTATTTGCATGTAATATGTGGTCTCCATAACCACAAATTGGCCAAAAAACTAACTGGTCACTCTTTCTTAGGCCGATTGTCTCAAGATGAGAAAAATGTACTTGGTGATATGACAAAGAACTTTGTAAAACCAAAAAACATTTTAATGACATTGAGGGATCATAACGTTGAAAGTTTGACGACAATAAAACAAGTTTACAATGCACGTCAAGCATATCGTTCATCACTTAGAGGTAATAGAACAGAAATGCAACATCTTTTGACATTGATGGAACGTGACAAATACGTTTATCGATATAGGAAGGTAGATGGTTTAGATGAGTTGAGGGACATATTTTGGGCCCATCCAGACGCTATCACTCTTGTGAATAATTTTCACATAATATTGATTATGGATAGCACTTACAAGACCTGTAGGTATCGAATGCCATTACTTGAGATTATTGGTGTTACATCTACTGAAATGGCATTTTGTGTGGGATTTGCATATCTACAGTCTGAGCGTGTTGATAACTTCACATGGGCACTACAAATGGTGAAAGAACAGATTACAAGTGGTGAAGTTGAAGTCATCGTTACTGATAGAGACCTTGCTTTGATGAACGCAGTTGAAAATGTTTTTCCAAAAGCAGTGAATTTATTATGCTTGTTTCATATATGCAAGAATGTCAAAGCCAAGTGCAAGATGACCGTGTTTCCAAAAAAGAAGCAAGTGCAAATAATGGAGGCATGGGAGGCTCTTATTTACAGTTATGATGAGGCTCAGTACTACATGAAGTTGGCTATCTTTGAAGGAATTTGTAGTAATTGTTCTATTTTTTATGATTATGTACACGAGCAGTGGTTAATTCCTCACAAGGAAAGGTTTGTTGAGGCGTGGACAAATAGAGTTATGCACTTTGGGAACACCACAACACAAAGGGTTGAGTCGGCACATTGGAGTTTGAAAAGGATATTACAAGATAGTATTGGTGATATATGCAGTGTTTGGGAAACCATCAATAGCATGATTGTATTACAACACAATGAGATAATAGCATCATTTGAAAAGAGCATCATTCAAAAGGTGCATCGCTATAGTAACAGATTATACGCGAATTTGCGTGGTGTTGTGTCAAAAAATGCAATTGATCACATTGCGGCAGAGTATGATCGCGTGAAGTATGTAGGTATTGATCAGACTGAGTGTCGTTGCACAATTAGGACAACACATGGTCTACCTTGTGCATGTGAAATAGCCAGGTATAGTATGATCCCACGTTCCATTCCATTAGACGCTATTCATGGTTGGTGGAGTAAATTAACTTTCCATGTTGATGCATCGAGTCAACCTTCAGAGTTATCTATGAAACATGAAATAGATGTCCTAGTGAAAAAGTTTGAAGAACTGGATGTACCTGGAAAAATTTCACTTAAAGGTAAATTACGAGAGATCGCGTATCCATCGACTACGTCGATGTTTCCACCGGTTGCCAAGGTTAAAACAAAAGGTGCACCAAAAAAAGGCAAAAGTAAGGTATCAAAAAGAGATAAATCAACCAAGCGTGATCCATCTTGGTGGGAGTATGTGGATGCAAGTGTTCGATGTAGTGGTACAAATGCATGTAGCACTATAGATGCCAGTAAAGTAGACAAGCTAGCACCTCGACAATTAGCAAAGTTCAACAACCAAGAGTTCTCCTCTTCAAAGATTGGTTGCCAGTTGAAATTCATAAATTCA
>NC_021165.2:38648071-38680657 GCF_000331145.2 Cicer arietinum
TTTGTAATTGGAGAAACTTTTCCGCTGCTTGTAAATTATAATGACTCAATTATTTATCCAAAAAGCATTTCCTGAATTATTTCTTTGTTCGTTTTTAATTACTTTTAGAAGAAAAAAAAAATATACCCTCGCTTTGAAAAACGGGGTGTTACACCCTAGCTACATTCACCACTGGTTCCACCTTTGGAGCCGTGCAATCCCTTGCCATGTGCCCCGACTTCCGACAATTGTGACAGATGGGGATGTTAGTGGTACAAGCACTAGCATAGTGTCCTTCTCCCCCACATCGGAAACATCGAAGCACTTGCCCCATTTGCCTTCCGAAATTCTGGTTCCCCGGGCGACTCTGCCCACCGTTGTTATTCTGGGGTCGATTATAAGGTTTAGCAACTTGCTTCCCCTTGTTCTGATAATTCGCCCGACTAGGGCCTCCCGAATTAAAATTCCCTACTCGGCTAGCCCTCTTGTTCTTCATATCTTCCACTTCTCTACATTTCTCTACCAGCGCTTGGAAACGTTGAATTCCCAAGGGTAAGACGGAATCTTGAATCTCATACTTCAATCCGTCTTGGAAACGATGACACATGAATGGTTCATCAATTTCTTCCCGGAAGAACCTGAAGTGCCTCGATAGTGATTCAAATTTAGCAGCATACTCGCCCACAGTCATGCTCCCCTGGTGAAGTTTCAGAAAGTCGTCACCCAATTTAGTCCTGGTACTCATCGGAAAGTATTTGTCTAAAAAATTTCTTTTGAACGATTCCCAGTTCACCTCCTCGTGGGCTGCTCCCATCAATAACCTTGCACTCCTCCACCAGTACTCAGCATCCCCCAACAGCATATAAGTGGCATAGCTGACCTTCACTCCCGCCTGACACTTTATCATATCAAAGATCTTCTCCACTTCTTGGATCCATTGATCCGCCTTCTCTGAACCCTCATCCCCCTTGAACTTAGGAGGATTGTAACGACGGAAGTCTTCCAACCCTCTTGACTCTGCAGCACGGATCTCTCTTCCCCTCTTTTCAAGATCCCGTTGAGTCTTGGCAGCAGTCTGTGCAGCAACAGAAGCAGCCATGTTATTCATAGCCTCCGCCATTTGATCATTCCTATTAGCGTTGGCTCTCGGAGCGTCATTCCTTCTTGGCGGCATGGTTTCCTATAAAACCATCATCAAGTAGAGTCTTAACACTACTTCAAATAATTCCAAACTAACGTCCGACTAACAACACACAATTATATTGGACTTGACAACTCAAGTCACCTAAACCGACACATGATCAGACAACAACTCTTAACTTATAGGTCGACCTACAATCTATAACCAAGGTTCCACAGCTCCCAAAGAAAACCAAACCAAAGCTCTGATACCACAGTGTAACACCCCGTTTTTCAAAGCGAGGGTATATTTTTTTTTTCAAAAGAAATTAAAATAAAACAAAGTAAAACAAATGAGGAAATGTCTTTGGATAAATAATTGAGTCATTATAATTTACAAACAGCGGAAAAGTTTCTCCAATTACAAATCCAAAACATTTACACAACATCAAATGGTACATGGAACCCATCCAAAGATGATGTCAAACTGATAATATTAGTAAAAGTACAGTTTTCCAAACTAAAAATACTCCAAACCAAAAAGAAGGACCCCTAGTCCCTATACACCATCCTAATCTGATCATCCTGCCAAAAAGCTATACACCCTGAGTAATCTCCACGCGCCCCGTGAGATCCTCCTAACGTAACTGCAGTCAAGCGTTCCCATCTCCATTCCCGTCCGTAGGGTACGAACCGGTAGGACCGTCCTGACTCTCATCTGAGGGCAAAGCCCAGATTTCCACAATAATTGTAAAGGGTCACCAACCAGAAAATAACAGTTAACACATAGCAATTAAGTTTTTGAATGCTCAAAACAACTTTTCAACTAAGCATGCACCTTAACAGGATTTTCAATATGCGAAAAGTTCATACAGTACATTGCCAATGAAAATGAAGGTAAAATGCAGTTCTCGATCTCCTAATTAACACATAATAAAACAAGACATGGATAGATTCATGAGCAATTAATCATACAACTAAAACTGAGGATTTTCACTGAGCCAATCGATTGGGAAATCGATTGGGGTGAAGATTTTTAATGAAAATAGAATCCTGGGCTGAATCAATCGATTTGGCAATCGATTGACAGGATAACGGAGCCCCTGACTTAATACCAATCGATTTCCAAATCGATTTCCTGAAGGTTTTTAGTGAAATTTTGAACTCTGGCTTGATTCAATCGATTGGGCAATCGATTGACAGGATAGCTGAGCCCCTGACTTAAGGGCCAATCGATTTCCAAATCGATTTGGTCGAATATGGATGAGTCCCTGACTTAGGCCCAATCGATTGGGCAATCGATTTCGTAAATGATTTTCGAAAAACTGATTACAAAATCGATTGGCTAATCGATTTTGTCCATTTGGCCAAGTCCCTGTTTACTATCCAATCGATTGGGAAATCGATTTCCCTGATCATTTTTCCAAAAATTCATGAATTAACCTAAGTCATTCCTAATCAAGTTCACAACTTAACACTTAGCAATTTCTACGCGATTACCACGGCAATTGGGATCTCGATAACCATCATACTTACACACAATAATCAACACATAACACTTAGCATTTTCAACGCAATTAACACGATAAATCAAATTCAAATCACTCAATCATAAAACTCAATCAAACACGACTCGTGTGCCAAGCACCCTAATGCAATGCGTATATGCCAAAATGCATGGACTCGGAATTCCAAACCAAAACCCTCCTCGAAGGGCCGTAAATCATAATTGTACCGCCTATCGCAGGCCAAAGTACCAATTACCGAGGTGCCACCTATCACGGGTCAGCACGATTTACTAAAATGCGTAAATCATAAACGTACCACCTATCACGGGTCAGTACAGTTTACCGAGGTGTCACCTATCACGGGTCAACACGATTTACTAAAAGAAAAAGCGGGAATCGTAAACGTACCGCCTATCACAGACCAGTACTGTTTACCTAGGTGCCACCTATCACGGGTCAGCACAATTCACCAAAAATGTAAATCGTAAATGTACCACCTATCACGGGTCAGTACAGTTTACCAAGGTGTCACCTATCACGGGTCAACACGAATTACTAAATAGTAAATCGTAAACGTACAACCTATCACGGGTCAGTACAGTTTACCAAGGTGTCACCTATCACGGGTCAACACGAATTACTAAATAGTAAATCGTAAACGTACAACCTATCACGGGTCAGTACAGTTTACCAAGGTGTCACCTATCACGGGTCGACACAATTTACCAAATGAAATGCATGAGCATACACAGACTCCATTCACAACAATCGTTAAGCAAATGCAGATATTAAAAGATTCCCCATTTTTAATACCCATTTAACTTAAACGACTTTCAAACAACATTAATTAAATAAGTCATTAAGAGATTCCCCGTTCTTAATACCGATTTAACTTAATGATTTTCAAAACAAAACGTTAAGCAAACAGTCATATTAAGAGATTCCCCATTCTTAATATACTTTTGACTTAAACGATTTTCTCGCAAAACATTCAGTAAACGAGTCATTAAGAGATTCCCCATTCTTAATACTCATTTACCGAAACGATTTTCAAAAACGATAGTTAAGTAACCGAGACATTAAGAGATTCCCCATTCTCAACGCCCAGTTAACTTAAACATTTTCCTCAAATACACATTAAGTAAACCGAGGTATTAAAAGATTCCCCATTTTTAATACTCGTTTAACTCTAATGGTTTTCAAATTCCACAGAAACAAATTCAAACATACTTTCACATTCAAACCATAATTCACAACAACCACACCAATTAACAAACATCAAGTACGAACACACCAAATACAACGAACACAAATCACGCAACATAACACCCAGATACTTTTACCCATAACGCACTAGTTTGGTTTTTCCCCAAATCGATACATTTAACCCTAACAAATTCCTTCCCACACAACCACAGATAAGTCCCTAATGCAAACTAGAAGTTTGGAAGGAGCCCTTACCTCAACGTTAGCTTTAACGCGCGTTTCCGGTACCGCGAGTAATTCCGGTAAATTTTCCGCTCGCAACGCCGCTTCCAAATTAGTTCACTAGCACCGTAGCGTGGTGGTGAGCAACTTTCCCTTCTGTCTCTTCGAGAAATGAGGTTCGGATCTAGAAGAAACGGAGGGGTTTGTGTTTGGATCTCAAAACCGTTTTTCTTCGTTTTCGAATCAAAGAGGAAGAGTGGAGTTGCGAAAACCTTGATCTAACTCTCACCCAACCTTGGGTCACTAGCTTTGAAGAAAAGGAAGCAACGAAAACGAAAAATGGAGAAGGATGGAATTTTGGGTTTTGCTCGCGTGAGGTTCAGAGGAAGGAGATGGAAATTTGGAAATTTCCTTCCTTTCTTTTTCTTTCCTTTGTTTTTCCTTTCTTCCTTTTTCCTTCCTTCCTTTATATACTATTTTCTTTTCCTTTTCCTTCCTTCTAGTTTTCCTTTCTTTTTCCCTCCAAACAAACATATATAAATATAATAAATATAACTTAACAAATATCTCAAAATCTAGATATTTATTAAATTACCGTTTCACCCGAAACGCCTTAAATTCTCCGTAAAGGATTTTCCGCAGTTAAATTCAATTTATTTATCGACGAGAAATTTTATTTGGCATCAAAATATCTTTTTGATTATAAAGCTCCAAAATATTAT
Source organism: Cicer arietinum (assembly GCF_000331145.2). Classification (NCBI taxonomy): domain Eukaryota; kingdom Viridiplantae; phylum Streptophyta; class Magnoliopsida; order Fabales; family Fabaceae; genus Cicer; species Cicer arietinum. The sequence continues at coordinate 38,652,828 of NC_021165.2, forward strand.
TAACTTTGACTTAAAAGCCTCCGAGCCAAAATCCAAAATACACCAAAAATACATAAACGGTACTTTAAAATTATGGGTCTTACATCACTGAACAAGGTGCAACCCACCAAAAATAAAAGAAATGCCCTCGCAGCCAACTGCCAATGTTGATCAGCACATCGCTGATGGTATACGTCAAGCAACCAACTGTACCGAACAGTGGTTGTCCGCGTCAAGTTAAACTCAACATATGCAGCAGCCAGACTCACCCCAAGAAGCTCACCCAACAACTCTGCAGCGTCATCCTTGTTAAATATATTAACGCTGAAGAATGCACCGGTGATGGGTATATGCAGCAGCGAAGAGACATCGTCCAAAGTAATGGTCATATCCCCAATTGGAAGATGAAAGTTGTTGGTGTCACGATGCCATCTCTCGACAAAGGCAGAAATTAGACCTTTGTCGATCATCTCATAGCTGCATTTTAGCTATGTATATAAATCAGAACTTTTAACAAGTTCCTCAACCTCTTGATTTTCAATGACAGCTTCTTTTAATTTTTTGCCATTGCTAAAAACCCTTAACTCTCCGCGATCCTGAAATAAATTAACCAAACAAATATAAGTTCAAACACATTAAGCAAATATTTAACATTTAATTTGATTCAGAAATTTACCACGCCGTCCCATAGTCGTGTCGCAACATGATCCACATATGTCCTTAGGACAGACCTGTCAATCGGACCACCAGGATATCCGTCATCTGCTTCAGGTTGGGCCTCATCCGCTTGGGCCTCTTTTGCTTGCCCCTGTTTTGGTTGCGCATGTTCTACTTGTTGATTTTGTAATATTCGCTGTCCACGCAATTCACGCTGAGCACGGTGATCCCGTGCAGAAGCGGTTGGTCTAACACGACCCTCTCTATCAGTCCCTTGGTCGAGTATAATACGACCCTCTCTATCAGTAAACATTGTGCGCACCATTTCTGCATAAACAAATCATAATCATTATCAAAACAACATAGCAATATAACATAAACCACAACAGGGGCAAGCATAAACTCATATGTGAACTGAGTTCACGTACGTGAACTTCAGCAACCTACGTGAATTGTGTTCACGTACGTGAACTCCATCACCTACGTGAACTAAGTTCGCGTACGTGAACTCCATCAGCCTACGTTAACTGAGTTCACGTCCACCTACGTGATCTAAGTTCACGTACGTGAACTCCATCAGACTACATTAACTGAGTTCACGTCTACCTACGTGATCTGAGTTCACGTACGTGAACTCCATCAGCCTACGTGAACTCACCTACGTGATCTGAGTTCATGTACTTGATTTCACTTCATGTATCTGAACATTCAAAACCCAAAAAACACCATCAAACCCAGACCCATTGATGAACATTCAAAACCCATTCATGAAAATTCAAAACCCAGAGAGTTAAACCCAAAAAACGAAAACGAAAACAACATTGCTTACTTGATTGAAGAGATGCTTGAAGTGATTGAAGATGGTGTTGAAGATGGTGTTGAAGATGATTGAAGATTGATTGATTACTTGATTCAAGAATGTAGATGATTGAAGATGAAGGATGAAGGTATTAGGTTAATGAAGATGAAGATGAAGGTATTAGGTTAAAGAAGATGAAGATGATGAAGTTAGAAGATGAGTGGTTAAAGTGAATATAGAGGGAAGGGTAGTTTGAGTATTTTGGGTTTTAAAAAAAATTGAGGGGTGTGGGAAGTAATTTGAGGGGTGTGGGAAGCAAAATTGTTGTTTGATTCATCACAACGGTCGACAATGACAATCGAGCTACTGGCATTGACCATCACTGTAAAGTCATCACTGCCTGTAAGACCCAATCTACGAACCTGCTGCTACAGTAACACGTCTGCAACACGCCATCTCTATTTTATCGAGTCCTATTAAAGCAGCTTGTGTTGTCATATCAAAAACCATAATCAAAATTAAAAAGTTTTTTAAACATTTAATAAATCATCTATCCTAATAATAAAATTCCCTGTATAATTATACTTAAATGAAAAATATTCTTCAAAACAAAAACATTAAACTTATTATAACTATAATTAATATTATTAACAAATCAAACTTTTTATTTAACACCTATTTAAAACTTATTATTTCTTCTTGCGCATCAACAAATAAACAAGCTCAAACCATGATTTATCTCTCTTCTACCATATAAAATAATAAACATCTACTAAAAGATCAATCTTGTTTTGAAAATCAAAAATTGAAAATCTTTAACTACTAAACAACAATGACATCTTCAAGCAATAGTGTAACTAAGAATAACTATTTGAGATACACAAATGCAAGATGTAGGTGTAATCAAATTTGTGACATTAAGGTTGTTATGACCACAAATAATCTCAATCGATTGTTCTATAGATGTAGGACATGTGCTTCCGATTTCTACGACTGATGCAATCCTATTGATGGTAATAAACAACATTCGCAAGTTCAAGACGACATTAACTCACAAGATGATATCTGCCTACTATATTGCAAACAATAGTTGGCACTGGTGAAATTGCAAATGACACATGGAGATGCAACATTCAAATTCTTCAACAAAATGTTATTCATCTATAGAATTTCTACAACGTTTTGTGTTTTCATCATATTATTCAAGTAAATATTGTCATAGTTTAAATTTGTTCATGTTCATCGTTAACAATTCATGTATTTCATCATAAATTATTGTTTCTCTCTATCTAAATTAATTTTCATCATTAGTATTTTTAATCTAAAACAATATATGTATTTAAATTGACTTCAACGAGTTGATATATTTCAACCCTTCAAAACATCAATAATTTTTTCACCATGAATGTCAATGGAGGGTCACGTCAACGGAGTGTTGTTATTTATTTACAATATGCACAAAAACAACATATTCTCTATTCACTTTCACGTGACCTATGTTGTCAATCAAACTTCATTTTTGTTTTTTGATTAATTATCACAATTGAAAATAATCATTATTGCGTATTTACATCAAACTTTTCAAAAGAATTTTCACTATAAATTCAACCCCTTGCAACAATATAAACATACAACACTATCAACAACAAGAATACCATCATAACCATCAACAATGGCAGGATATCAAAAAGTAATTCAAAGGGGAGTGTCAGAAAGTTTTGAGCCTATCCATGTCCCCAATGAGGTTTGGTTTTATTTTTTTTTCTTCAATTAATCAAAAAATTTCTTCCCATAATAATCAATTTCTAATTTTTTTTACTTTAAAAATTAATCAACTTAATCATTAACTCATTGCAACATTTTAAACTTTTTTTATTTAGTTATAAAACATAAAATGAATATTTTTATTTTTCAATTTCAATTCTAAATGGTTTATAAATATATTTCATTTAATAGTACATAAGAACAAAAAATTCAATTATTTTAACTTTGTCAAATATTTACTTATAATGTACCCAGCATTAGATAGATACATTATTTATTTATGTTTCTATAAAGGATTATGGAGAATTACCGATAGAATTTGCAAGATATTTTGAAGATGTCTTAGGAGATATATGAAACTTCATTGACAACTTTGGCAACTCACACAATATAACATTCAACAAAGACTTTAGCAACCCACTATTAACACATGGTTGGAGACGTCTCAGACGATTTTATAAATGACATGGTCATCAACAATTATATTTCAACTATGTAAAAAACAATAGGTTTCACTTAATAATTGAAATCATGGTCATGAACTCCAATCTCATTCCATCATATCATAGTCGAAGCACAAAAAAAGCCACACAGTCTACTTTGAAGTGACTCTTTTAGGTTTTCAAATGGCTACAAATGTCGAATGGTTAAGTATTGTGTAATTATATTATAATTATAAATAGTACAATCTTACATTAATAAATTTTAATTTTTGTTGTTTGCTTATATACGGACACTGCATAACGATTTTGCACAGTATGTTACAGAAAACAACTTCAACAACCTTGTTCTCTCATGACACACTGGTGAAAAATTGGATTGGCATCACGAGAGGCTGGCCATCAAGATGCACCAAAATTGGATTAGTTCTCTGAATTGGTTAAATTCTAGTGATAAAATTCGTTTTAAGTTTGTCAAAAATATACAAGGCAAATTAGTCATGTCTTTAAAGTTAGAACTTTAGATATTTTAGAAGTTATATTCCAAATCTTTCTTCTCTTATTTAATTTATGTGTAATAATTATAAAAAAAATTGTATCTTTGTTCTCTCGTATAAAATTAAATTTATCATTATTTCTTAATTGTGCGCTCTCTCCTTCTTATTATTAAAATTTTGGTTCAGTATATTTTATTTTCAAATATTAAAACCATGAAAGACCAACTTAATAGTAAAGAGATTAAATAAGACATATTAAATTATTCCAAGACCAACAAAAGACCTAACAAGTTCTTGAAATACTAACAAAAAACCAACTTAACACTTAAAAGATTAAATAAGACTTAACAAAAACATAGAAGACCAACAAAAGATCAACTTAACAGTTAAAAGGTAAAATAATATCTAATAAGTTATTCTAAGACCAGCAAAAGACCAATTTAATACATCAAATTTTTATGATTCAATTTTACTTATATTTAACTTAGAGTGAACACTTCAACGACTAAAAAATATGAACTTAACACTTAATTTTATATTTTCATTAGATATTATAAATTAATTCATATTTATCTAACAAAATGGGAGTTATTTTTAGTTTGGTAGTTTGTTACATATTTTTAATTTGGGAGAGTTATATATAAATTAATTCATATTTTTAATCTGGGAGTTATTTATAAATTAATTTATATTTTTAATTCATAATTTTTAAGTTGGAGAGTTATTTATAAATTAATTTGGGAGTTATTTTTAATTTGGTAGTTTATGTTTTCTTTTAAATCACAACAAAATCCAAAATTTCGATATACATAGCCCATATTGCATACTAATATAAACACATAAACCTAATATATCAAATATAAAACAATAAAAAAGAAAATATTATAATAATAAAAAGTAAGTGCTCTTTTTCTTTTTCAAACATTACCTCAAAAAGTAACGTACAAGTTTCCCTTCTCTTATCTCAACTGTCCACTTAGTCCACTTATTTTATTATTAAATCGATGACTATAAACTCCACTTATTTTATTATTAAATCGCCAACTTGTTTTTCATTAGAGTTGCTATTGTAACATTTAAATTCTAGATCATCCTAGACACCAACAAGGCAACAGTAGACACAAAAGATATCATAGATTTAACTGAAGTTGACAACTATTTCTGTCAACAACTTAGAAATTGTATGAGTTGAACATCTAAATAATTGGACAGCCATTTTTTATACATAGTTATAATGGCAATATTACTTCTTCCTATCACAAACGATAGTTGCTTAAGGTTTTTTTACATATTAAGAATATAATAATTAGAAGAAAAAAAAGTCATTTTATCAAACTAATCATCTTAATTATTGATGTATTTTTCACTATCATTAATATAAAATACAATAATATTTTAGACATTGTATATATAATAATGATTGAAAGTATTATATAAAATATAATAATTAAAGTTACATTGAAAATTAACGATCATATTTTTTTGTTACGCTGACACTCGTTGTAAAAGACTAATATTTTCTAATGAGGCTTATGTAGAATGAAAACACGATGATGTCCAACACGACTCTCATTAAAGCGGCCAAGGTGTCGAAGAACCTGCAAAACAACAGAGACATACTCATATAGTCTTTTCAAAAAGCTATAACCAAAGACAAAATACGAATTATGATTATTTAAAATTCACATCCGGTATAAGTTGTAAGACTCTTAATTTTTAAATTCTTAATTTATGCAATTTTAGTGTAACTTGTATTGAATTGCTGATGCATTCAGTCAATTTTACTTTATTTGGTGAATTAAGTATTAAAAATATATTTTGTTAGAGTTGTAATATGTTTAATATATGTATATATTTATATATATTTTTTGAGACTCGATTAAAATTATTTGTCGGAGAATAATTTAATTATGTTACGAAGAATCTAATATTGGACATATTTTTTCTTTAAAAATGTCACTTATTGTAAAAAAATTTATCTATCAATTGAGTTGCGATACGAGTAGATATTTTTATAAAATTAGATTGAGATGTAAGTGAGGTGTTGTGTATAAAAGTTTAGATATTTATTTGATTTGGTTATAATTATAATTATATATATATATATATATATAATTATAATTATATATGTACTCACGTGAGAAAGAAAGAAAGCAGAAAGCTGAAACTCTGCCAAAAAAAATGTTGGTGTTTTTCTTTAAAAACAAACTAAAACTTCTATTTATCTCATAGATCTAAGTTTTCATTCGAGAAGTGTCAGGAGAGAAAGTTACTCCTCTCCACACAACGATGTTTGTGAGCTAACTTTTGTGGTGTCGACGCGAGCGAGAGTTTTTACTGTATTTGATCGCGGTAGCAAAAACGGTTGAGAACGCGATAACGAAGGTAAGAACTTCTTCCAAATTTTTAGTTTGCATATAGGGATTCAAAATGAGTTTGAGCTGAAGTTGAAATTGTACACAAAAAGTTTAGAGTTGTTAAAGTTGTGAAAAAGTTCAAATTTTAACAAAGTTAAAAAGTTTGAGCAAAAAGTTAAATTGAAATTAAAATGGTCAGAGTTTAAAATGTTACTCTTTTAATTACTCTTAGACTGAGTTTAAAAAGAAAAACTTTAGAGTATTTCATTAACTCAAAATTTTGGTGGTTTAATAGTCGAGTGCGTGTATGTGTGATTTGGACCATATTTGTTTTATTTAGTTTTAACTAAATAATGTAGATTATTTGGTTTTAAAAGTTTGGTGTGTGAGAAATATATAATTTTGAGAATTTTGTTGTGGTTGGATAAATTTTAGTTGTGAACAAATTGTTATAAATAATTATGTTTACGTAGTTAGCTCCTTGAGTCTCGAAAATAAATCGAGACTGTTGGCACCGAGTTAGCGGTGATGAGAACTCTGATATATTAATGTTGTTGTGGTGATTAAGATTTGATGTGATTATGTATTCATAACTAATAATATGTTATGAATTTTATTGAGGAAAATCTATTTTGCGTATACTATGTGATAAGTTTGAAAAATCGTTAATATTAAATGAGTATTAAAAATAGGGAATCTTTTAATAGCTGCATTTACTTAATGATTGTGGTGAAAAGAGTCAGAATATGCTCATGCATTTCATAGCTTGTGATGACCGTGATGGGTCACAGTGTCAATGGTGACCGCGATGGGCTACGGTGTTAAGTAGTGACCGTGATGTGCCACGAAGTTAACTGGTGACCGTGATGGGCCACGAGATTGTTCCATGTGATAGTTGATCTATCTTATCCTTACGAGGATTTAACTGATGTGTAAGGTCTGTGATAGGCTACACTCTAGTAAATCGTGTTAGCCCGTGAGAGACTACACCTCGGTAATTATTACTAAGGCATGTGATAGGCGGTACAATTATGATTTACGCCCCTTCGAGGAGGGTTTTTGTAGGAAATTCTGAAATCATGTGCATTGGTATATACACGTTGCATTTAGGGTGTTTGGCATGCGAGTCATGTTTGTTATACTATGATGATTGTATATACATACTCGGTTGTTGTTTGTTATTGTGCCGTAATTGCTTTGAGGTGTGAATTTGAGTTGATTAAGTTTTCGATGTAATTATGTGTTGATAATTGATGTTATGAATGTTTGATGTCTGATGGAGTTGTGAATTTATGGAGATTACTTTAACATAAGAATTGTGCTAAGTGTTATTTGTTAATTTCGGTTGGTAACCCTTTACATTATTGTGGACCAGCTTACGCCCCAAGTTATTAGAGTTTGGAGTCGTGCTAAAATTGCAACGACGCCGAAGACGTGGCATAACGATGATTTTGATTTGCAATCGAAAGCAGTGAGGCTTGTTGCCGCTTGTGGATCCTCAGTATCTAATCACCCTCAATTAGATTAATGATCAGCTTAATGTTTTATTTATTAATTTTATTTATTCTCCTTTCCTTATTGTCATGTTGTTGTCGCAATGGAACTTATGTATTTGAAACAAACTATTTTTGGCCGGTTGTATATTATGATATAATTATTTATGACTTTTTTCGTTTGTGTTACAACATAGTATTTTTATTAATTTGTTTTGAAAAAAAAAAATACACTCGCGCTGTTAAAAATCGGGGTGTTACATAAGCAGTCAGATCAATATTAACATGGTTCACATTCTGAGTTTGTAATTTTTATTCAATTTACTAAAGTTATAACTTGAATAATCTGATCTTTATTTGATAGTCTAGATTCCATGACTAGATCAACCGTGTGATTCTTACGAAAACGTATCTCAAAAATACACAAAGGCCATGCACACACAACATATTCTATAAAGGACTACCCATAAGTTTATCCTTAATGTTAAATAATATTATTCTATATTATTAGTAAGGGTATTTTAGATATTTCAATTGTCTTGTATATATAGTCATTGTAACTTTATTACCTTAAGCTTTTGTTCATTATATGTTATGAAATCCTAATGGGGGTTGTTTCTCCTCTTCCTCCTTTCTATGTTTATCATTGTTAATAGAGTATCAAAGTGTTTTGGTTGATTTTGGGATCTATTGTAAAGTGGTCCACAACTTACTGGGTCTCGAGGCATCGCCCAAAAAAAATATTGTGCGGCCTGTTTTGCATCAGTACCGATTTTCTCCCTTTGTTTCCGACCCGATTCTATCTCTTTGTTTCCATCGCGATTATGCTCTTCTATTTTGTTTTAGTGATTGTGTTCGTCGTATTTTCCTATCATTATTTGTTATGGTTGATGGTAAGGATGACTCTCTTCAAGCTGTTAGTATCCACCTCAATGAACATAATTACTCTTATTGGCGTTATGTGATGACAAATTTTTTTATTGAAAAAGTTATGTGGGGTTATGTTAATGGAACTTCTATGAAGCTTACAGATGAAAAGGATGAAGCTAAATATGCAAAAGATTTGAAAACAAGGAATGTTAGTAATTCAAAAATCATTACTTGGATTAATAATTCTATTGAGTTGTCTATAGGGTGTGCAACTAGCAAAATAGGATATTGATAAAAGGATTTGGGATCACTTAAAACGTTTGTATATTCAGTCTAACTTTGCAAAACAGTATTAGTTGAAAAGTAATATTAGGGTCCTTAAGCAGAACAATATGACTATTCATAAACTTTATTCGGCAATGACTAGCTTTTGGGATCAATTGGCTCTTATGGAATCAATTGAGTTGAAAGCTGTCAAAGCGTACATTGATCATAGAGAGAAGCAACGTCTAGTTTTGTTTTTGATGGCTCTTCATGGGGTACATTGCATTGATCTCCTCTTCCTATTGTTGAATCAGTAGTAGTTAGTGACTTGTTGGCCGAAGAAATCAACCTTAAGCTTCACTCTGTTGTGTTAGATAAGGGAATTCTCTCAACTCCCCCATCTGTTTTGCTGCTCCTACTCAAAAAGGGAAATCTCAATGGAGAGTTGGGCTTGATAATGATGAATGTGTTTTTTGCAAAGAAAAAAGTCATTGGAAAGCATATTGTCCAAAATTAGGGAAAGCACATAAGAAGAATTTTAGGGGGTGATGAAGACATAAAAAGCATAACCAAGATCAATGAAGGCAAATGATTCTCTAAATAACTTGATAGCCATTTTATTTGAAGCAAGTCCAACTCATGAACAATTGAAGGCCAAGATAGTAAATTGCTTAATACAAATTGAAGAAGTTAAGGAATAGATGTTGCATCTATGTATTATCAAATTTTAATATTAGTTTTAATTAAAGTAGTAAACTGAATTAGTAAGAATATTTGGTTCTAATTGTAAAAATTTAAATTGGGTCAAATTTAGTGAACTTGTAAGAAGGTGCCACTATAAAAGGCAACCCCTTAGTTTATTCAAGTAGATTTAAGAACATATTGTTATTTTGTGAGACTTTGCTCTCTAGAGTTCTTGAAAAAAATCACTTTGAACTTTTCAAGGTTGTTAATCCTTGTGGCGTTCTTTTGGCTTAATAATCCCTAGATTGTGGCGTCATTCTATTCTTGGTTTGTTTGTTGAATAATAATTTTGAGTTTCCTTTACATCAAACTCTAATACACAAATTCTACCAATTTTCGTGTTCAGTAACATGCGATCATATCTCGAGTTCTACATACTTGTTTTCGGTGATTCAACAGCCTAACTTACGTTTCAGAACATCATCTTTCACCTCGTTTTGGAATCGTCTGATTTTGAGTTTCGTAGCTACGCTTATCACGTTCTCCAGCAAAAACGTAATTTTGACTACGATCTATTAGTTTCAAACGTAGAACGATCCTTAGAGTGATTCGTGACAAACAGGATCACATCAGAGGGCCATCGTCCAATTTTGTTGCTTCTACTCTTCCAACCATTGCTCATGTGAGAGTGTTACCCAAATATCTGATATTCCACAACAGGTCCTAAAACTTTTAACCACTCAATCACATGTCATGTTTGCCTCTTCTACAAAAGGTTTGAACTCCTCTAGTTTGTCATGTATATCTCTTTCCATATAGATTATTGACTTTGGAGCATCTTATCATATGACATATGATGATAAATCTTTTTTCTGCGTGTCATGTCTCGTACGTGTCGCTTATGACTGTTGATGACACTCTTATGCTATTAGCAGACATCGATTCCATCTCCACACCTAACATGTCTCTTTCTGATATGTATTATATTAATAATCTCACTACGAGTCTTGCTTCCGTTAGTAAACTATGTGATTTCGGTTATTCAGTTATATTTTTTTTCACTTCTTGTTGTGTGTAGGATCCACATTTTGGGAGGCTGATTAGGACTGACCATAGACAAATGGGATTTTATGTTTTAGATGACCTGCGAGTCCCAGATACTACAGCCTTAACAACCATTGCTGACTTATTATCTAGTTTCCGCTTGAATTCTTTATCTTCTAGTTTTTATTTATGGCATTCTCGTCTTAGACATGTTTCTACTTCTAGATTCAAATGTTTGTCTTCTACTAGAGCTTTAGGAAAGTTACAGATCAATAATATTTCATATTGTTGTGGTTGTAAACTTGCTAAATTTGCAGCTTTACCATTTAGTAAAAAATGTTTATGTTTCATATGTGCTTTTTCATTTAGTTCACTCTGATGTTTGGGATCCATCACCCGTTCAGACCAAAGGTAGATCTAGATATTATGTTTCATTAATTAATAATTACACACATATTGTTGGGTGAATCTTATGAAAAATCGGTATGAACTTTTTGATATTTATCATATGTTTCGTGTTATGGTCAAGACTCAACATAATGTTATTTTAAAGTGTTTTCATTGTGATTTAGGTGGTGAATACACCTCATAAAATCTTTGAATTGCTTGCTTATGATGGCACCATCCACCAAACATCCTATACGAATACTCCTCAACAAAATGGAGTTGTTGAAAGGAAACACTGTCATATTATTAAGACTGCTCATTCCTTTTTGTTGTCTGCTTCGGTTCTCGATGAGTTTTGGTGAGAAGCAGCTCTTACTATTGTTCATCTTTTGAATAGAACTCCATCATCTTTCATATCAGGTTTGTCTCCCTTTGAAAAATTGTATGCTTTTATTCCTGATTACTATTCTTTGAAAGTTTTTGGTTCTACTTGTTTTGTTCTTCGTGCACAAGTAGAGCGTAGCAAGTTGTCTTCTTGTTCTACCATGTGTATTTTTCTTGGTTATGGGGATGGTCAAAAGGGTTATCGTTGTTATTATCCTCATGCAAGAAAACTTTATGTTTCTTGTAATGATGTTTTTCTTGAGCACATCTTTTTTTTTTTACTTTGTTTCCTCTAATTCTCAGATTACTAAGAGTTCAGAACTAATCCATATTGATTTGTTTAGTCCTAATGATAATGCTTCTAGTGATTGTAATGTTGAGAATTGCAATACAAATACTATTACTCCACATGATGACATCCCTCTTGTCTCCCAAAATGTCTAACCACCTCTTGCGATTGTTGATCCTCCTCGTTACCCCTCCAATCCCCGTGAATCTACTTAGTTACCTATTTTGTCTATTCCATTTACTCAACTTCGTTTGCTTCTTTCTTAACCTCTATTCAAAGTTTGTTTAATCCTTCTTCCTATAAAAAAAAACAAGTTATTTTTTATCCTCTTTGACAGTAGGCTATGGCAGAAGAACTCTATGCATTACACAAAATAGATACTTGTGAATTAGTACATATTCCTCCTAGAAAGCATACTATTGGGTTTCGTTGGGTATACAAAATCAAAACTAAGTTTGATGGGTCAGTTAAGCACTACAAAGCACGTCTTGTTGCCAATGGATTATCTCAACAATATGGTATGTATTATGAAGAAAAATTTGCTCTTATAGCCAAGATGACCACTATTTGTACCCTTATTGTAGTTGCATCTATTCGTCAATGACATATTTCCCAAATAGATGTCAAAAATGTTTTTTTAATTGGTGAACTTCATAAAGAAATCTATATGATCTTAAATAGGGGGAAGTGTGTAAGTTAAAAAAGCATATAGATTTCTCAAAATCAGGGGGAAGTGTGTAAGTTAAAAAAAGACTTAATATGGTCTTGATTTACGCTCTAGCAAACACGATTCTGCATTGTTTATAAAGTTCACCACTTATGGTCGCATTATGCTTTTTTTTATATATTGATGATATGATTATTACATGTGATGATGTTAATGAAATCAATGAGTTGAAATTGCAATTAGCCAAACAGTTTCAGATGAAAGACTTGAGAACTCTTTGCTATTTCTTGAGGATTGAAGTTGCCTATTCTCATAGATGCTACCTTCTTTCTCAATCCAAGTACATTACCAATATTCTTGACCAAGCTCGTATTTCTAATAATAGAGCAACATATAATCCCTTGAGTTGAATGTTAAATATGCTCCCTCGAATGGTGTTCTTTTACTAGATCTCACTTTGAACCATACTTTGGTTGGCAGCTTAGTGTATCTTATGATTACCAGAACTGACATTACTTATGTTGTTCATGTTGTCAGTCAGTTTGTTGTCTCTCCTATTATAGTACATTGGACAACAGTTCTTTGTATTCTTTGTTATCTTCAAGTAACTCAATTTCAAAGTCTTCTCTTTCCATCATCGTTCTTATCGGAGTTACGTGTTTATTCTAATGTTGATTGGGCTGGTGACACCACAAATCGTAAATTCACCACAAGGTTTTGTATCTTTCTTGGAGACTCTTTCATTTTTTGAAAGAGTAAGTGACATTGTCTCTTGATCTTTACAAAAACTAAGTATCATGCTAGGGCATCCACTACTGCTGAAATAATTTGGTTGCATTGGCTTTTATCTGATATGGGTATCTCTCTTTCTAAGTCAACTTCGATGCATTGGGATAACAAGAATGCTATTCAAATTACTCATAAATCGGTCTCTCATGAAGGCACCAAACACATTGAGATTGACTGTCATCTTACTCGTCATCATCACCTTTAGCATGGAATCATTACTCTACCGTTTGTCTCCTCTTCCTTACAGATTGTTTATTTGTTCACAAAGATAGATTCCATTAAACATTTTCATTTTAGACATTTTTATTCTCTTGTATATATATTCATTGTTACTCTATTATCTTAAGTTTTTGTTCATTCTCATGTTATGAAACCCTGGTGGGGTTTTTTTCTCTTCTTCCTCTTTTCCTCTTCCACATTTTCTATGTTTATCATTGTTAAACTTAATATGGTGTATGACAAGGATCTCATTTGAAATTATTGTTAAGTAATTCCCATATGGATAATGTCATAACTAAATTGTGATTTGAAAGCATCGGCATCACTACTGCCTTTTATAAACCATAATAAGCATTCATGTATTCCCCCTCAAAATGAGATCAAAATTTATAGATCAGTAAACAGTTGAATTTTACCATTATCAAAGAATTGTTTAATCAAATATATAGGAAAGATAATGGGTAAGGTTCCAATAAAGAACAAAAGCATATCTGTTTCTTCTATCGAAGGAAAAGACCCATGCTTACTAATTCTATAGATAATAACTTATACTCATACCCATATTGAAGGATGGTTGTAGATTTTGAGCCTAACTCAACTCTAAAACCCAACTTTTAAGACTATGATTGACCAAGTTTTACAAGATCTTATTTAAGACATATATTTGGCCAACGTGGAGTTTGAGATTTCCCAATACACTCCCTCATACTATGGCTATTGGGCCTAGTGCATGGATAGAATGGGTGGTCCAACAGTGTATATATGATAGACTCTAATATAATCTTAGACTTTGACCCTAATTCAACTCATCGAATCAGCTTCTATTGTGAGAAATGAACAAACTTTATAAGCTTTTATTTTAAGCCATATAACTAGCCAGTGTAGTACTTGATTTTTCCTAACTAGATTGGTTAGGACTTAGATTAGTAGTTAGTTAATGAGTTAGTTAGTTGATGTTGTTATAAGGTTACTTGTATAAATAGGAAGGTTAGGGAGTTAGAAAGAGATCATTGAATTTTTGTAATTGTCAATAGAATATTCGTTATTGTGAAGGGGAAACTCTGGAGGAGAGATTTCTCTCCTAGTTCTAATAAAAGTGTTCTTTCTTAGGAACCCAATTCTTGGGTTCCTAACAATTGGTTTGACTCGTCGATTTTCGAGGAGTGCCAGTGTTCAAGGAGATGGAAGTCGCACAAATTGTGAAGTTGCCAATACTTATGGGGATAGACCCCATTGGGTGTCTTGCAAAGGCTGAAAGATTCTCTATGAAGCATGAAACTCATGTGTTTAATAAATTGCAGTTGGCATTCGAGCATGGATGATTCTATTTTCTACGTCCAATGGAACATAAAGAAATTTAGTTTATATCAACCTTGAGGACAAGGTTGTTTTTTGAGGAGGGGAATATTTTTAGGACTTAGATTAGTATTTAGTTAAAGAATTAGTGAGTTAGTTGAGGTTGCTATAAGGCTACTTGTATAAATAGGGATGTTATGGAGTTAGAGAGATCATTGAATATTTGTAATTGCGAGTAGAGTATTCTCTATTGTGAAGGGAAAATCCTTGGAGAAGTGATTTCTCTCCTAGTTCTAATAAAAGTGTTATTTCTTAAGAATCCAATCATTGGGTTCCTAATAAGATCCAAATCATTATCCTAGTTTTAGTTAAATGAAATATGTTACTTTTTTATTACAGATTCTTAAAAAAGAAACTATTTTACTACAAAAACTAACTATTAAAAATCAACAAAACAAAGAGCATTGATTATAAATGCAACATCTAATTGAAGTGTCAGCTCTAGATCTCTGGTCATCTCAATAACAATTATAACATTTCTAAGTGGAGGTAAGGAAGTATTTCGAAGCAGATATAGAGCAAAATCACGAGTTTCAAAAGTAATGTCACGAGTTTTAAAAGTAATGAGGTGGGAAGGCAACTTGGGTGCAACCACACGAATTGCCATCCCACAGTATGTTGTAATGTGCCGGTCATCCCGTATAACTACAACAGTTTAGATACTCGTGACAACTAATTCAAGACCAAGTTTGGCTTAACCAAAATTGCAAGTTTGAAAGACAAGAATACTCACTGTCAGTATTGCTTTTCCAGTGTTGTCAAGTTTAAGTGATGGTCCTTTTATATCAGCTTCAAGAAAAAAGTGTTTTCCTTTAATCCCTTCCATTGCTGCAATATCTCTTATTTCCTACATTATTATGAAGACAACTGACAACCTTTTTCTTTTGGCATAAACCGATGGATAAGTACAAAAAAAAAGCATGAACAACATATCAATACAACTCCTTGATAAAATATTTGTTGAACTGAGAGTAGAGGTTTCACTCACCAGAACTTTTTTCCAAAGATTTTCTGATATCTTCACAAACAAGCAAAAATATTGTCAGAAAAATGGCAAACTGTAACCAATGTAATGTACAATTAAGAAGAAAATTATTTACTTACCTTCTTATTGGGGGCTGCGATAAGCTGAGCATTTGCTTCTGCATATGAGGCCATATCAGTAATAGCTGCGTTTACCTTCTCTAGAGTAAGCCTGCCCCTCATATATCTGTAATATCAGACCTAGTGTTAGTGGGTGAAGTATTTCAGATCCAAAGAAGCCTAAATGCCTAATAACTTAAAATGATGGGAAATACACATACACAAACCAAAAAAAGTGAAAAAAGTTGTTGTTAACTCTCTTGTCAAACAGTGCTTTTGTCAATTTTAACGATCAAGTCATCATTTCTTGAAACATTTCAAATGATACACCCAATTGCAAAAAACATAGATTTCTCCAGCATGGATTGCTCCAATATGAGCCAAAAGTGCTAGAAAAAGTAAAGGAACCAGAGCTACAAAGGGTTTACAATGAAAACACATTTATTGAAACAATTTGTTGATGTTTTTACTGATGATGTGTGTGGGAATTATAATGATCTAGCTGAACTCACTGTGAAATTTAACATAGAATAACAATTAAAACTCAAAAGTATTAATAGTTACTTACGATGACAATGAATCCAGTTCACTTCCAGTAACAAACCACATTGGTGGTGGGGAACTGCGACCTTTTTTCTCCTAAAAATGAAATCAGGAGAAAATTTGGGAATCACATTTTGACAATACATCAACTAAGGGTACGAAAATTGTTTAGCTTCATTCAGAACAGGATAAAAGATATTCAAGAGGGTTACAGATTGAAGAGAAAGGAAAGATAAAAACATGTAATGCAAGGCAATAGAATAGTTCTAAACTATCACCACTTGTGATGATTTATATATTTTTGTTTGAGAAGGATTGGGAGGATTACTGCAAGAGAAAATACAGATAACCTAATCCAGTATTCTAAAACGAAATAGTATCAATATAATTGAAGAAAAATTATAGTGATCATGCATATTGTTAATAAGTACCCAGGCTTTGATTCTTGCAACTAGAGAGACAGAGTTCATGTTAGGTGCGAAACAAAACAACAATTGCATAAATCATACTTCGCTTACCTTAGGTAATGCAGCAGGCTCCACATCATGTTTCAAAGCCTCAAATGATGCAGAGTCTTGACCAGAAAATTCAGGAAACAAACTGAGGAAGAACAGCAATTAAGCAAAATGATATTTACTCAAATCTCCTTAAAGCAATGCAGAAAACAGGATTAAATGAAATGTAGTTACGATCTACTAGTTTCTGAATTTGACAGTGTCATTCTATCAGCCATTTGGGAGGGAATGTGAAAAGACATATTTTGCAGTTTCTTTTGCTGCTGCAGGGATGCATTTATCAGTTTCTGCAACAAGGCCAGAAAACTAAATTCAATGGTCATCAATTGAAAATTAACAATTTAATCAACCAATCAACCAAAATTTTCCCCTTCATCTTCCAAACAGTAAAAAGAAAATTAATCTACTACGACTTTGTTTGGGAATTAGGAGAGGAAAGGAACTTGGGCTTTGGATGAAAGGAAGAAAGATAGTCAAGTAGAAGGGATCATCGTCTCCCATTTTGCGAGTGTATTTTTCTTCATAAAGCTAAAACCCACAAATATGAAGGAACTCAAAATATATATTAGAGAAGGATTTTACATGACTTAAGCAAATTCTGCAAATCCTTTACCACGTTCCATTATACTCTCAAAATCAGAAAATATTAGTCATTAACATTCTAACTCCTTCATTTGCAAAAATATTCTCCCAATCAAGGTCAGAAATTCAACTTCGTGTCTCTTTCCTCCCCTATCCGTCAAAGTTCTCCCATTCCTTCTCCTCCTAACTCCCAAAAGAAAGTCTGAAGAGGCAAAAGTTAAAAGCTTTAAAAGAAATCATTTACTTTTTCTTCACAAACTACAAGATGAATTTTACATATCATCAATGACATCTACCATTGGGGGTATACATAACCATAGTGTGGATCTTTGCATCATGTTTCTCCATCCTAATCCCCTCATGTCCAATAAAGATCTTATCTATTTGAGTAAACGAACGTTATAGAAACAATACTTATTTCTCTTAAAAAAATCTCAAAATCCAAAGAAGTAGCATATGGGAAATAAAACTCAAACCAGTAAGTATCAAATTGCCAATATATTTAAGTTACACGTAAACAAAGAAAGTACAAACTGAATGTGGGTGAATCACTATTTTAGTCTTGAAATTGTTGAAATCGAAATGAAATTTACAAAATGTTAAAACAATTCTTAAAAGTAAAAACCATAGCTTAATTAGTGGTTTATAAGTTTCAGTTAAAGTCATATCCATCATGAGCACCCAAATTTGATACAAAATTGAAACCATTCTCGACCAGGTATTACTTAGCTTTGGTCGAAGACAAATAAATTTAAAATCCTGAATCACATTAATACGTTTAAGGTCATCAATTTAGTTCTAAATTATCAGGAATGACCTAATTGATAGACCTAATTTCGGTAACCAAATTCTACAAACAGGTTATTCAATAAAATCAAAGCATTTTTTGAAGCAGAAACAGAGATAATGCCTTAGTTTTAGGAATAGCTTCTGTCTCTTCACGAAATCGATCCTTAATGGCTTGCACCTGAAGCTCCATAGCAGTCACGGCAGCATCAATAGCCGAAAGATCTGCAATGCTACTCGCTGGGTACACTGCACAACACAACACAGGAACAAATTCATCTATGTGAACAATTATGTATATATAGAAGAAATTGAGGTTGAAAAACTCACTGTTTCTTGCAATGACGAGTTCTTGAAGCTGTAATACGCGAGCGTTGAATGAAGACATTAAAGAATCTAAGGATGAACCAGCGTTCTTTGAAGAATCCATCTCTCTGTTTCTGTAACGGATGCTTTTGTTTCGTTTTCGCGAACCCTTTTTATCTGAGATTTTGAAAACACGAGTTTCGAAATTATATGCTAGTTTCGGCGGCAATGTTTTAAACTTCAGTGTTGTTGCCTGGATCATAAACTAGTATTATCGGATTAAGATTTTAAAGATTTTAAAAGTCTTTTTCAATAGAAATAAGTAAGAAACATGTGCTACATTCTTTAGATATTAAATAAAATATTTTATTTTATTTATCAATAATAAATATTTATTTTTTATATTTTATAATTTTCAATATCAACTATTTATCTTATATTTTAATATTTATTAATGATAAATATTAGTATTATGTTTTTTTATATATCAATAATAAATATTTGTCTCATAATTTTTTATATTTATTATTGATAAATATTTGTTTTATATTATTTTAATATTTACTAATGACATAGATTTGTCTAATATTTTTAATATTTATTAATAATAAATATGTATCCCGTATTTTTTATATATCACTGTGAAATATTTGTCCCATATTTCTTTCTATTTATTATAGACAAATATTTATTTCATTTTTTATCATTAGTTATAAATACTTATTTAGTGTAATTTTATATTTTATCATTATTTTTATCATATTTTTAAGTATTAATGACAAATATTTATAACAAATTATATGTTTTTCTAAACTTACAACAATGTGACAGATCCGTGGTACCTTGTAACTATTTTCACAAATAATATACACAATACAATAAAGTTATTTGACTAACTGTATGAATTTTATTCTAAAAAACAAAACTTCATTAATTTCAAACAATAAAATCTTTGATATCTTCTGATATTTTCCTATTATCATATTTTCTATTTGTAGGTATGCAATGCACTTCGGTAATGAAAAAGCATATCTAAATTAAATCATATTAATCCATTAAATGCCTCGACATTTTAGACCTTTAAATCTATTTGTTGAGATCTAGAAATTTCATTATATTACATTTCTTGCATCCACCCAAAATAAGAGTAAATAATTATCGAAAGGAGCAAAATAAAATAGATTGAAACAAACAAGATAACATAAAAAGATGTTTGAATATACAAAATAGAAGAAGTTAAAAAAAGAAGAAAGTGAGAGATTAAAAAGAATTATTCTTTACAACACGTAAAATTACGTAAAAACTTATTCTTTAAAATAGTCACACTAAAATACTATTATTTTTAGAAAAATAACTAAACATACTATTTACAATTTATTACTCATTAAATCAATATATACACAATTATCAAACCATAAATATGTATACTATTTACAATTTATAACTCAAATTTATTTGAGTCATGAATTTTATGAATTTTGTTTGAAGATTTTGATAAATTTTTTGAATTTGTATAAAAAAATGATAATATTGTTGACATTTTAAGACATAAAGGATCAACTTATTACTTAAAACTTAAAATTAGATAAAAGATTAAATTGAAAAAGATAAATAAATAATTGACTATTTATTATCTAAAATTAAATTAAAAGATATAGTATGACCGACTGAAGCATATTGTACCTGTGCGTTTAACTGTCTCAGTTGCTATTAATAAAAATGACTATGCTTCTCTTATTTTTCTATTAATAAAAATGACTATGTTTCTCTTATTTTTCTCATGCGCTGTTACGTTACGAACATAATATCAATACAAATTTATTTGCCTCAGTTCAATTGGTAGAGACAAGACAATATGTCATATATTCCTTTGTTGCCCAAGAGTGAATGGCAATCAAAAGTATACCATATATTCTCTTTTCTCTCCTTAAATATTTGAAACTCTCTCCCTCTCTAACCTTTTCTTCATTTTTATGGACAAATTACAAAGCGAAAAGAGATAATTGAAAGCCATTTTTGTTCTCTTAAACCCTGTAATTCTTAAGTTGGCACTTTCGTTTAGAGCTCTCAAAAAAATCTTCAACTCTAAAGTCTTTTTTAATTTTTTTTATTAATCTCCTAATATTAGACCCTCTAATATTTTGTTAATTTTGAGATTTTTTTTTTTAAGTTTATATTTTTCAAAAAAAATTAAAAAATATTTTTTTCAAAAAAATTTGTGAGAAAAAAAAAATCGATTCTTTTTTTCGAATCATAAATATTTTCGAAAAAAAATTATAAATTATTTTTTTATTAAAAAATGGGCTATAAGCCCACTAAGCCCACAAAATTTTAAGGGTTTATTTTTTAAAAAATTTAACCCTCCAATATAGGGCATGAGGCCAATAATTAGGAGACTTATTAAATTGACACTTCTACTTTGATTCACCATTAAATCTATCTAATGATGGAATTACTTGTGCATTTTCTTTTTTAACAGTTAGATTGTCAAAATGAACTATGGAAATACCGGAATCGTCGCTAGATTTAGTTAACTCTACTTTTCATGATTTTCACTTAAAGGAATTTTATTTTATCTTTAGTACGGAAATGAATAATTTTCAAAAAAGTTGCTAAAATGATTTTCATAAAACAATTTGTAAGTTAGGTGGTTTTATTTTGTAAAAAAGTAGTCGTTAAATTATATAATTATCTTGCCAAATTAACTATTAGGTGGTTTAACTAATGTTTAGATCAATTACAAAAAATATATTTATTATTTAATTTTAAGGACAATTTTTAAAAAGAAGAGAAAATGCACACCCCAAATTATTATCCTTAAAATTATTGATACAAATATTATTATTATTATTATTATTATTATTGTTATTATTATTATTATTAGTATTATTATTATTATTATTATTATTATTATTATTATTATTATTATTATTATTAGGCTAAATACATCTGCAGTCCCTTAACTTAATTTCAGTTAACGTTTTAGTCCTTTATCTTTTTTTTTTCCTTTATTTTAATTTTAAGTGACAATTTGATATTTTATGTTTTAAAATGTCAATAATGTTGTTCTTTTTTTTTTTTACAAAAATTCAAAACAATCTTCAAAATTTTCAAACAAACCCATAAAATTCATCATCATCTTCAATATCAAATTTATAACTTAAATCTTTAAATATTTGAATTATGGATTTGATGAAATTTGCATTATATTGAAGATGATTATTAATTTTATAGGTTTTGTTTGAAAATTTTGATGATATTTTTGAATTTTTGTAAAAAAATGATAATATTGTTGGAATTTTAAAACATAAAATATCAAATTGCCACTTAAAATTTAACCTTATTATTATTATTATTATTATTGTTATTATTATTATTATTATTATTTTTGTTCCTGTTATTATTGTTATTGTCCTATTCTTAATTTTATTGTAAAATTTTGTATATAAATTATATCATTATATAAATGTACAAGACTAAGATTTAGACGTAGAATTTGGAGTTTAATGATTATCCTAGAATAAAAACATTTAGAAGTCCGAATTTTTAGTAAAGGCAACTTTGACATAAGTAAAAAAGTGAAGGGTAAAGTTAGAGTTTAATACTTAGCCCTATAGCGAATCAAAACACATGCGCCACCCATCTTGTTTGTTTCCTGACAAACTAAAAGAAAAAAGAGAGAAAGAGAATGAATGAGAATAGGGTTGAACAAGAAAGAAAGAAAGAAAAAAAAAAAAAAAAAAAAAAGAGGGAAAAAGGAAGAAAGTAGAGGGAAAAACCACCACTTTCACTTCTATTTATATTCTTAACCATATTAGTAAGTTAGGCATTATAATAACAATGGTCTACTACATAGATGAGTTACCACAAAAATGCAGTCAAAAAAGTTACCAATTCAATTTTGTGTGTGTCAAGCGAAGACAATGGTTGTCAATAAAGACAATTGACTATCAAGTTAAGTTAGTGTTATCACACCAATGAGTGAAGCTGAGGGATACTATGTAAAGCTTCAGACTACTAGGTTGATAATTGTAATATTCTGATTTTTAATAGCGACACTGTATTTTCGTTTTAAAAGATTTTCTCAAATAAAATACAATAAAATGCTTTTTTTCTTAAAGACATGTTTTTTTTTTCCTTTTTAAAATCAAATATTTCTCAAATATCTTTTAAAGAGAGTTAATTAACAATGCATTTTCAAGGTGAAGAAAATTTTCCAAAATTAATCTTTTTATTTCAGATGTAACTTACATTAAGGTGACTAAAAAAACACACCACAATGGTTACTCACACTAATAACCCGACTACACTAATAACTCGACTATCCTTAAGTTGATCGTACACTCTTAAATAAAGGCAACATACTACTACTTACACTACAAGAAAACTTCTTTAAACCTATGGAAAATTACCAACGGATCTCAGTTCGTGGATAAATTATTTAATATATACGAAAAAGTCGTGAGCAAGTTTGCCATTGAATAAATTAATTTTTTCAATTGGATTCCATTGTTAGTCCATACATAAAATTAAAAAAAAAAATTGTGGATAATGTTTTAAAAAATGCAACTTAAACTTAAGTTGCCGAAATTTCTTTATATTTTTTTTACCACTAGTTTTAAGTTGTCCACGGATTGTTCGTGGGTAAAGTAAAAGTAAAGTTGTGTTTATTACTTTATTTATTTAATTTTTTTTACAAAAAATTATTATTTTCATTTACTAAAAAAACTAAATGAGTTTTACTCATTCTCACTTTCTCGCTAGAAACCCTTCTTCTTCCAATTTCTCTAACCGCCACTTCAACGTCTCATTCACAGGTTCTTTCGTTCTCTCTCGTTTTGCCAATCGCTCTCTCTATCTCTCGTTCCCTCTCTTTTTGTAAGACCCATAATTTTAAAGTATACTTTATGTATTTTTGTGTATGTTGGATATTGGCTCGGAGGTTTTTTTTTAGCCAAAGTTATTAATATTTTGGAGTTTATATGATCAGAAGATATTTTGATGCCGATTAGAATTACTCGTCGATGAATAAATTAAATTAACTGCGGTGAATCTTTTACGAAGAATTTAATGCGTTACGGGTGAAATGGGAATTTAACAAATATCTAGATATTTTGAGATATTTGTTAAGTTATAATTAATATATATATGGTTGTTTGGAGGAAAAAGGAAATTAGAAGGAAGGAAAAGGAAAAGAAAAGGATATAAAAAGGAAAGAAGGAAAAAGGAAGAAAAGAAAAAGAAATGAAAGAAAGAGAAAGGAAAGAAAACAAGATTTTCCATCTTCCTCTCCCTGCCTCGCGTTAGAAAGAAAGACCCCTTTCGTCCTCCTTCTTCCATTTCCATTTTTGTTGTTTCCTTTTGCTCAAGAATAGAAACCCAATGCTTGGTGGGTGAGAAGGCAAGGATTTCTCAGCTTCATACTTCCTCGTTGTTTCGAAAATGAAGAAAAACGGTGTTAGGGATTTCAAAACCGTCAAACACAAACATCTCCGTTTCATCTAGATCTAAGCTTCGTTTCGCAAAGGGATAGAAGGGAAAGTTGCTCACTACCACGCTACGGTGCTAGGGAACCAACTTTGGAGGCGACGTTGCGAGCGGAGATTTTCTTAATGTCTTGTTTACTTAATGTTTGTTTTGAAAATCGTTTAAGTTAAATGAGTATTAAGAATGGGGAATCTCTTAATGTCTTGTTTACTTAATGTTTGTTTTGAAAATCGTTTAAGTTAAATGAGTATTAAGAATGGGGAATCTCTTAATGTCTTGTTTACTTAATGTTTGTTTTGAAAATCGTTTAAGTTAAATGAGTATTAAGAATGGGGAATCTCTTAATGTCTTGTTTACTTAATGTTTGTTTTGAAAATCGTTTAAGTTAAAAGAGTATTAAGAATGGGGAATCTCTTAATGTCTTGTTTACTTAAAGTTTGTTTTGAAAATCGCTTAAGTCAAAAGAGTATTAAGAATGAAGAATCTCTTAATATTTATGTTTGCTTATTGTTTGTTGTGAAAATCGTTTAAGTTAAAAGAGTATTAAGAATGGGGAATCTCTTAATATTTCTGTTTGCCTAATGTTTGTTTTGAAAATCGTTTAAGTTAAATGAGTATTAAAAATGGGGAATCTTTTAATATCTGCATTTGCTTAACGATTGTGGTGGATGGAGTTTGTGTATGCTCATGCATTTCATTTTGGTAAATCGTGCTGACCCGTGATAGGTGGCACCTCGGTAAACAGTACTGACCCGTGATAGGTGGTACGTTTACGATTTACATTTTGGTAAATTGTGCTGACCCGTGATAGGTGGCACCTCGGTAAATAGTATTTTGGCCTGTAATAGGCGGTACGTTTATGATTTACGCTTTTTCTTTTAGTAAATCGTGCTGATCCGTGATAGGTGGCACATCGGTAAACAGTACTGACCTGTGATAGGTGGTACGTTTATGATTTACGCTTTTTAGTAAATCGTGCTGACCCGTGATAGGTGGCACCTCGGTAATTGGTACTTTGGCCTGCGATAGGCGGTACAATTATGATTTACGGCCCTTCGAGGAGGGTTTTGGTTTGGAATTCCGAGTCCATGCATTTTGGCATATACGCATCGCATTAGGGTGCTTGGCACGCGAGTCGTGTTTGATTCAAGTTTATGATTGAGTGTTTTGAATTTGAGTTGTCGTGGTAATTGTGTTGAAATTGTTAAGTGTTATGAATTGATTATTGTGTGTAAGAGTGATGGGTTGTAGAACTATTTCGAAACTCAATTTGTCATGGTGATCGTGTGGGAATTGCTAAGTGTTAAGATGTGGAATTGTGTATGAATGTGATTGAGTTAGTTTATGTATTTTTGGAAGAATATGCAGGGAAATCGATTTCCCAATCGATTGGATGAGTACAGGGACTTGCCTAATTTGACATAATCGATTTGCCAATCGATTGTATAAATATGTTTTTCAAAACCTTTTAAGAAATCGATTTGGAAATCGATTGGCAGAAAGACAGGAACTCAGCAAAACTGACAAAATCGATTTGGAAATCGATTGGCATTAATACCGGGGCTCAGTCATTCATTCAATCGATTTCCCAATCGATTGAATTGAGCCCATAGTTCAAATTTCACTAAATTCCTTCAGGGAATCGATTTGGAAATCGATTGGCTTAGTAGAAATTCTTATTTTGAGTTAGATGACAGATTGCTCATTGATTTATCAATGTCTTGGTTAGTTATGTATTACTTGAGGGATTGAGAACCTTATTTTGATTTCATTTTTATTTGGCCAGTGTTACATCAACTTTTAGCATATGGAAAATCCTTTTAAGGTGCATGCTTAGTTGAAAGGTTATTTTGTGCATTTAAAAAAACTTAAATGTTATGTGTTAACTGTTAATTTCGGTTGGTGACCCTTTACAACTATTGTGGAAATCTGGGCTTTGCCCTCAGATGAGAGCTAGGACGATCCTACCGGTTCGTACCCTACGGACGGGAATGTAGATGGGAATGCTTGACTAGAGCTATGTTAGGAGGATCTCACGGGGCGCGTGGAGATCACTCAGGGTGTATAGCTATAGTTTTTTTTGAAGAGTGATCAGATTATGATGACATAGAAGGAACTTATGTTTTTTTGGATTACGTTATTTTGAACTGGAAAACTGTACATTTACTAATATTGTCAACTGGACATGTTATTTCCGGTGGGTTACATGTACCACTTTTTGATGTGTAAATATTTTGGATTCATATTTTGAGAAATTTTTCCGCTGCTTATAAATTATAATGAATCGATTATTTATCCAAAGTTATTACCTTATTTATTTCTCTGTTTTATTTTAATTTCTTTTGAAAAAAAAAAAATACACCCTCGCTTTGAAAATCGGGGTGTTACATTGTGGTATCAGAGCCTGGTTTGGTTTTCTTTGGTGGCTGTGGAGCCTTAGTTATAGATTGTAGGTCAACCTATAAGTTGGGAGTTATTATCTGATCATGCGTCAGTTTAGGGGGTTGAGTTGTCAGGTCCGCAATAATTATTATGTGTTAATGTGGTCGGAAGCTAGTTTTGGGAATTATTTGAAGTAGTGTTGAGACTCTACTTGATGATGGTTTTATAGGATAAAAACCATGCCGCCAAGAAGGGATGACGTTCCAAGAGCCAATGCTAATAGGGACGATCGAATGGCGGAGGCTATGAACAACATGGCTGCTTCTGTTGCTGCACAGACTGCTGCCAAGACTCAACATGATCTTGAAAAGAGGGGAAGAGAGATCCGTGCTGCAGAGTCAAGAGGATTAGAAGACTTCCGTCGTTACAATCCTCCCAAGTTTAAGGGGGATGAAAATTCAGAGAAAGCGGATCAATGGATCCAAGAAGTGGAGAAGATCTTCGAAATGATTAACTGTCAGGCAGAAGTGAAGGTCAGCTATGCCACTTATATGCTATTAGGGGATGCTGAGTACTGGTGGAGGAGTGCAAGATTGTTGATGAGATCAGCTCACGAGGAGGTGAACTGGGAATCATTCAAAAGGAAGTTTTTAGACAAATACTTCCCGATGAGTACCAGGACTAAGCTGGGTGATGATTTCCTGAAACTGCATTAGGGGAACATGACCATGGGTGAATATGCTGCTAAGTTTGAATCGCTATCGAGGTACTTCAAGTTTTTCCGCGAAGAGATTGATGAACCATTCATGTGTCATCGTTTACAAGACGGACTAAAGTATGAGATTCAAGACTCCGTCTTACCCTTGGGAATTCAACGTTTCCAAGCGCTTGTAGAAAAATGTAGAGAAGTGGAGGATATGAAAAATAAGAGGGCTAGCCGAGGAGGGAATTTTAATTCAGGAGGCCCTAGTCGGGTGAATTATTAGAACAAGGGAAGGCAAGTTGCTAAACCTTATAATCGACCACAGAATAACAACGGTGGGCAGAATCGCCCAGGGAACCAGAATTTCGGAAGACAATCGGGACAAGTGCTTCGATGTTTCCGATGTGGGGAAGAGGGACATTATGCTAACGCTTGTACCCCTAATACTCTCACCTACTACACTTGTCAGAAGCCATGACACATGGCAAAGGATTGCACGGCTCC
>NC_021165.2:38681038-38681994 GCF_000331145.2 Cicer arietinum
TCTGTGTCTGCTTTACCTTTTGATTTGGTTGTTTCCACACCTGCTAAGACTTTGACAGTAAATTCTGCATGTTTACATTATCAAGTAACTATACCAAATAGAGATTTCTTGATTAATTTGATTTGTTTACCTCTACAATCACTCGAGGTCATTCTCGGTATGGATTGGATGTCGTATCATTACGTGATCTTGGATTGTGCTCGTAAATTGGTTCTTTTCCCTCAACCAGGAATTGTTAAGTATCTAGCTGCTAACAAACTCCGAGTATCGCTAGGAGAAGGGACTCATGAGTTTTTGTCTCTGGCTAATGTGGAGGCAAAGATAAATGTGAACATAGAAGATGTGATGCTTGTCAATGAGTACCGGGACGTATTTCCAACGGAAATTCCAGGATTGCCACCGGTAAGAGAAGTGGAATTTTTCATTGATTTGCACCCAGGAATCAGACCTATTTCAATGGCACCGTATCGAATGTCGCCATTGGAACTAAATGAGCTCAAAAGCCAAATTGAAGACTTGTTGGAGAGAAAATTTATAAGACAAAGTGTATCACCATGGGGAGCTCCAGTTTTGCTAGTTAAGAAGAAGGACGGAAGCTCGCGCTTATGTGTGGATTATAGACAGCTTAATAAGGCAACTATTAAGAACCGTTATCCTTTGCCACGCATCGATGATTTAATGGATCAATTGAGAGGGGCCGCGATATTTTTGAAGATTGACTTGAAGTCGGGTTACCATCAGATTCGAGTAAGGGAAGGAGATATTCAGAAAACCGCTTTTAGAACCCGTTATGGACATTATGAATATCTGGTTATGCCGTTTGGAGTTACCAATGCACCAACAATTTTCATGGACTACATGAACAGAATCTTTAATTCATTCCTTGATAAATTTGGTGTGGTGGTCATTAATGATATATTGATTTATTCAAGAACTGAAGAAGAGCATGGAGAACA
>NC_021165.2:38682275-38686251 GCF_000331145.2 Cicer arietinum
GCACTATTTATATGGGTGCACGTTCACCGTGTTCAGTGACCATAAAAGTTTGAAATATTTGTTTGATCAGAAGGAATTGAACATGCACCAGAGACGATGGATGGAGACTCTCAAGGATTTTGATTTCACACTGCAGTACCACCCTGGGAAGGCCAATGTAGTGGCTGATGCGTTGAGTAGAAGAAGTGTCTCGGTGTTTTCAACAATTATGGCTAGACAACAAGAGTTGTGGGAAGCTTTCAGAGATCTACACTTGAACGTAGAGTTTGCACCAGGAATTTTGAAGTTCGGAATGGTTAAGATTTCTAGTGGACTACTCGAAGATATTGCAAATTCTCAAGATGACGTCTTAATACAAGAAAAGAGGAACCTAATAGTGCAAGGGAAGACGACTGAGTTCAAGATTGGATCAGATAATATTTTGCGATTTAATGGTAGGATTTGTGTACCATGAATTACAGATATGAGGAAAACAATCTTAGAAGAGGCTCATAAGAGCAAGTTGAGTATTCATCCTGGAGCAACAAAGATGTATCAGGATTTGAGGCAGAATTATTGGTGGCCAGGAATGAAGAAACATGTAGCGGAATATGTATCAACTTGTCTAACTTGTCAGAAAGCGAAGGTGGAACATCAGCGACCTGCTGGGATGTTGCAACCTTTAGATATACCTGAATGGAAGTGGGACAATATTTCCATGGATTTTATAACTGGATTGCCAAAAACAAGGAGAAAGAATGATTCTATATGGGTGATAGTGGATCGACTGACTAAATCCGCTCACTTTTTGCCGGTAAAGACCACCTATAAGGTAGATCAGCTAACAGAGATCTACATTGCTGAAATTGTGAGGTTACATGGGGTACCATCGAGTATTGTATCAGACCGTGATCCGAAGTTCACATCACATTTTTGGGGAGCATTGCACGAAGCATTGGGAACGAAACTACGATTGAGTTCAGCTTACCATTCACAAACGGACGGACAGACTGAAAGGATGAATCAGTCCCTGGAAGATCTGTTGAGAGCATGTGTATTAGATGATAGGGGAAGTTGGGATGAGGTACTTCCGTTGATTGAGTTCACCTACAACAATAGTTTCCACGCAAGTATTGGAATGACACCATATGACGCTTTATATGGGCGCAAGTGCCAAACGCCCTTGTGTTGGTATAAGGACGGTGAAAATATGATTGTCGGACCATAGATGGTACAACAGACTACAGCTAAGGTAAAGAAGATCAAGGAGAAAATGAAGACTTCACAGTATCGTCAGAAGAGTTACGCGGACAAGCGTCGCAGACTTTTAGAATTCGAACAGGGTGACCATGTATTTCTGAGAGTCACACCTACTACTGGAGTAGGTAGAGCCTTGAAATCGAAGAAGTTGACTCCGAAATTCATTGGACCATATCAGATTTCTGCACGAATTGGGCCTGTTGCTTATCGGATTGCATTGTCTCCAATACTGTCCAATATTCATGACGTGTTTCATGTGTCATAGTTGAGGAAATATCTTCCAGATCAATCTCATGTGATCGAACCAGACTCAATCCAGCTAAAGGATAACCTGTCGTTCGAAGTACCACCTGTGAGAATTGATGACAAGAAGATTAAGCGATTGAGAACCAAGGATGTTTCATTGGTCAAGGTGATTTGGAACCCAATTACTGGAGATGCGATTTGGGAACTGGAGAGCAAGATGAGAGAACAGCAGCCAGAGTTATTTATTGACGCATTGTTTCGAGGACGAAACTAATTTTAGGGGGGTGGTAATGTAAGACCCATAATTTTAAAGTATACTTTATGTATTTTTGTGTATTTTGGATATTGGCTCAGAGGTTTTTTTTTTAGCCAAAGTTATTAATATTTTGGAGTTTATATGATCAGAAGATATTTTGATGCCGATTAGAATTACTCGTCGATGAATAAATTAAATTAACTGCGGTGAATCTTTTACGAAGAATTTAATGCGTTACGGGTGAAATGGGAATTTAACAAATATCTAGATATTTTGAGATATTTGTTAAGTTATAATTAATATAAATATATGGTTGTTTGGAGGAAAAAGGAAATTAGAAGGAAGGAAAAGGAAAAGAAAAAGATATAAAAAGGAAAGAAGGAAAAAGGAAGAAAAGAAAAAGAAAGGAAAGAAAGAGAAAGGAAAGAAAACAAGATTTTCCATCTTCCTCTCCCTGCCTCGCGTTAGAAAGAAAGACCCCCTTCCTCCTCCTTCTTCCATTTCCATTTTTGTTGCTTCCTTTTGCTCAAGAATAGAAACCCAAGGCTTGGTGGGTGAGAAGGCAAGGATTTCTTAGCTTCATACTTCCTCGTTGTTTCGAAAACGAAGAAAAACGGTGTTAAGGATTTCAAAACCGTCAAACACAAACCTCCCCGTTTCATCTAGATCTAAGCTTCGTTTCACGAAGGGATAGAAGGGAAAGTTGCTCACTACCACGCTACGGTGCTAGGGAACCAACTTTGGAGGCGACATTGCGAGCAGAGATTTTACCGGATTTACTCGCGGTACCGTGTTCGCACGTTAAAGCTAACGTTAAGGTAAGGGCTCCTTCCAAACTTTTAGTTTGCATTTAGGGACTTATCTGTGGTTGTTTGTTTTGAAAATCATTAAGTTAAATCGGTATTAAGAACGGGGAATCTCTTAATGACTTATTTAATTAATGTTGTTTGAAAGTCGTTTAAGTTAAATGGGTATTAAAAATGGGGAATCTTTTAATATCTGCATTTGCTTAACGATTGTTGTGAATGGAGTCTGTGTATGCTCATGCATTTCATTTGGTAAATTGTGTCGACCCGTGATAGGTGACACCTTGGTAAACTGTACGGACCCGTGATAGGTTGTACGTTTGCGATTTATATTTTAGTAAATCGTGTTGACCCGTGATAGGTGACACCATGGTAACTGTACTGACCCGTGATAGGTGGTACATTTACGATTTCCGCTTTTTCTTTTAGTAAATCGTGTTGACCCGTGATAGGTGACACCATGGTAACTGTACTGACCCGTGATAGGTGGTACATTTACGATTTCCGCTTTTTCTTTTAGTAAATCGTGTTGACCCGTGATAGGTGACACCATGGTAACTGTACTGACCCGTGATAGGTGGTACATTTACGATTTCCGCTTTTTCTTTTAGTAAATCGTGTTGACCCGTGATAGGTGACACCATGGTAACTGTACTGACCCGTGATAGGTGGTACATTTACGATTTCCGCTTTTTCTTTTAGTAAATCGTGTTGACCCGTGATAGGTGACACCATGGTAACTGTACTGACCCGTGATAGGTGGTACATTTACGATTTCCGCTTTTTCTTTTAGTAAATCGTGTTGACCTGTGATAGGTGACACCTCGGTAAACTGTACTGACCCGTGATAGGTGGTACGTTTATGATTTACGCATTTTAGTAAATCGTGCTGACCCGTGATAGGTGGCACCTCGGTAAACGATACGGGCCCGTGATAGGCAGTACGTTTATGGTTTACGCTTTTTAGTAAATCGTGCAGACCCGTGATAGGTGGCACCTTGGTAATTGGTACTTTGGCATGCGATAGGCGGTACAATTATGATTTACGGCCCTTCGAGGAGGGTTTTGGTTTGGAATTCCGAGTC
Organism: Cicer arietinum; assembly: GCF_000331145.2. Taxonomy (NCBI): domain Eukaryota; kingdom Viridiplantae; phylum Streptophyta; class Magnoliopsida; order Fabales; family Fabaceae; genus Cicer; species Cicer arietinum. The sequence continues at coordinate 38,685,908 of NC_021165.2, forward strand.
CATGCATTTTGGCATATACGCATCGCATTAGGGTGCTTGGCACGCGAGTCGTGTTTGATTCAAGTTTATGATTGAGTGTTTTTAATTTGAGTTTTCGTGGTAATTGTGTTGAAATTGCTAAGTGTTATGAATTGATTATTGTAAGAGTGATAGGTTGTAAAACTATTTCGAAACTCAATTTGTCGTGGTGATCGTGTGAGAATTGCTAAGTGTTACGATGTGGAATTGTGTATGAATGTGATTGAGTTAGTTTATGTATTTTTGGAAGAATATGCAGGGAAATCGATTTCCCAATCGATTGGATGAGTTACAGGGAATTCCCTAATTTGACATAATCGATTTGC
>NC_021165.2:38686287-38700649 GCF_000331145.2 Cicer arietinum
AATCGATTTGGCCATGCAGGAATTCAGCAAAACTGACAAAATCGATTTGGAAATCGATTGGCATTAATACCGGGGCTCAGTCATTCATTCAATCGATTTCCCAATCGATTGAATTCATCCCAGAGTTCAAATTTCACTAAATTCCTTCAGGAAATCAATTTGGAAATCGATTGGCTTAGTAGAAATTCTTATTTTGAGTTAGATGACAAATTGCTCATTGATTTATCAATGTCTTGGTTAGTTATGTATTACTTGAGGGATTGAGAACCTTATTTTGATTTCATTTTTATTTGGCAAATGTTACATCAACTTTTAGCATATGGAAAATCCTTTTAAGGTGCATGCTTAGTTGAAAGGTTATTTTGTGCATTTAAAAAAACTTAAATGTTATGTGTTAACTGTTAATTTCGGTTGGTGACCCTTTACAACTATTGTGGAAATCTGGGCTTTGCCCTCAGATGAGAGCCAGGACGATCCTACCGGTTCGTACCCTACGGACGGGAATGTAGATGGGAATGCTTGACTGGAGCTATGTTAGGAGGATCTCACGGGGCGCGTGGAGATCACTCAGGGTGTATAGCTATAGTTTTTTTTGAAGAATGATCAGATTAGGATGACATAGAGGGAACTTATGTTTTTTTGGATTACGTTATTTTGAACTGGAAAACTGTACATTTACTAATATTGTCAGCTGGACATGTTATTTCCGGTGGGTTACATGTACCACTTTTTGATGTGTAAATATTTTGGATTCATATTTTGAGAAATTTTTCCGCTGCTTATAAATTATAATGACTCGATTATTTATCCAAAGTTATTACCTTATTTATTTCTCTGTTTTATTTTAATTTCTTTTGAAAAAAAATATTCACCCTCGCTTTGAAAATCGGGGTGTTACACTTTTTCACTCTCTTTCGTTGTCGTTATCTCATTTGCTATCTCAAATTTATTCTACTTTCATGATTATTTGTTGTGTAAATGAACGTTTATTAATTGATTTGCAAACCCTAATGTTCTCTCGTTTTATTTTTGCACAACTTATTGAAATTTCTAACATCTCATTTCATAGATAAGAACTTGAAAATCCCTAACTTTTGTAGTTTACTCCTTCTTGGGTAATTGAAACAAATAAGAAATTGATGTTTATTTTCACTATCAAACTTGAATAGTTTTAACAATTTAGTAGTGAATTTAAGTGAATTAGATGTTTGAATCAATGTTTGTTTGCTGGACTTAGTGGTAGTTAATCAATGAATTGTAATTAATTAGTGTTTGGTTTGCAAGTATGCTGATTTTCTAGATTGCTGGTAATTTTCCTTTTGTTCATATCTGTTTGAAAAAAGGTATTCTATTGTAGTGTTGTTGTTTTTAAATTTAGCCAATTCCTTGTTGCATATATATTGAATTGCAGTTTTATTGTTTTGAATTTGGCCAATTCCTTGCTACTTATATATTGAATTGCAGTCTTGTTGTTTTTGAATTTGACCAATTCCTTTCCGCTTATATATTGAGTAGAAGACTCAGTATGAATAATCATAGTAATTTTCTTGAAAATTTCACAAATCTCTTGAAGTTTGGTACTAATCTTATGGTAAAGGGGAGTGAATAGTTTGTACTATTTGTCTTTCAATATTTGAAAATGCAATAAAACAATAACAAAATATATGCAGATGAAAACTTAGCGTTTGTTTTATCAGTGACAACAAACAAAATGTTAGCTCTTGTTAACATTGTAGAACCAATGATTATAACAATATACACAGAAACAAAATTATAACACCATGTTCTCTGGTTTTATTTTTTCACAGCTCATTGAAATCCCTAAGATCTCGTCTTCATTGTTTCACAGGTAACAACTTCAAAATTCCTAACCTCTTGTAGTTTAATCCTTCTTGCCTAATTGAAACAAGTAAGAAATGAATGACTATGAATCTTTAATTTTTTCACTATCAAACTTGAATAGTTTTGACAATTTAGTGCTGAATTAAAGTGAATTAGATGTTTGAATCAATGATTTGGTTTACTAGAATTAATGGTAATGAATGAATGAATTGAAGTGAATTAATGTTTGGTTTGCAATTATGATTTCCTGATTTTCTTGATTACGATTAATCTGCCTTTGTTCATATCTATTTGAAAAAAGGTATTCCATTAGAGTGTTATTATTTTTGAATTTGACCAATTCTTTGCTCCTTATATATTGAAAGTTTTATTGTTTTTGAATTTGATCAATTCCTTGCTGCTTATATATTGAGTAGCATGATGAATTGCTTGAAAATTTCACAAATGTCTTGAATCTCTTGAAGTTTGATACTGATCTTATGGTAAAAAGAGTGAATAATATGTAATATTTGTCTTTCAACCTTTGAAACTGCAATAAAAAAATAACAAAACATAGACAGTTGAAAACTTAGAGTTTGGCTTATCAGTGACAATAGACAAAATGCTAACTCTTGTTAGTATTGTAGAACTAATGAACATAACAATATACACATAAAAATAAAGTTTTCTTTAAATGTAATGTATATAAATATCAAGTATGCTAAGGGCTAATCAATCAAATACTTTAAGTAACCTATGTATATCTTTGAAATATTAACTAAATACTTTAACATTAATGTTAGTTCAATTAGAAGAACATATTTGTGTCAATGTAAATGTTATGTATGTTTTAATTATATGTTTCATCCTTTGAATCTCCCTAAAACTTTTTTAGTAAGACTATTGTTATTATTTTCAAAATAGAACCAAAATAAGGTAATTAGTAAGGTTAAATTCCATTACCAAACCAAGATACTCTTTTTGTAAACATAATTAGTAAGGTAAAATATTATTATTTTTCAAAACTAATTCTTCACATAGAAGTAAATCACATAATTTTGTTCAAATTATTTAATGATGTTAGAACCTCATCGTGTATAGAAATAAAACTTTCAACATTTTCAAAGTAAAGAATATTAAGATACAAATTTAAATAAATAAATATTTGATAAGACATACCATTCTCATTTAATTCATCTGACATGATCTACCATCTATTTCAATGTTATATTACTTGTTGCAGCTTGGATAATATTACTTGTTGCAGCATGGATGAATCAATTGAGAATGCTATGTCTTATCAAATACTTATCTATTTAAATTTGTATCTAAATATTCTTTACCTTGAAAATGGTGAAATTTTTATTTTTATAATGATGAGATTCTAAAATTATTAAATAATTTGAACAAAATTACGTGATTTACTTCCATGTGAAGAATTTGTTTTGGAAATAACAATATTTTACCTTCTAATTATGTTTACAAAAAGAGTATCTTGCTTTGGTAATCAAATTTAACCTTACTAATTACATTGTTTTGGTTCTGTTTTGAAAGTGATAACCATAACCTTAATAAAAAAGTTTTAGAAAGATTCAAGAACACATAATTGAAACATACTTAACATTTGCATTGACATAAATATGTTCTTCTAATTAAACTAACATTACTGCTAAAGTATTTAGTTGAAATTTCAAAGATTTACAAACGCTACTCAAAGTATGTGAGTGATTAGTACTAAGCATACTTGATATTTATATATATTACATTTAAAGCAAATTTTATATATAATTTTATTTGTGTGTATATTGTTATGTTCATTATTTCTACAATATTAACAAGAGTTATCATTTTATCTATTGTCACTCATAAACCAAACTCTAAGTTTTCAACTGCGTATGTTTTGTTTGTTTTTTGTTTTTATTGCAATTTCAAAGGTTGAAAGACAAATATTACATACTATTCACTCCCTTTACTATAAGATCAACATCAAACTTAAAGATATTTGTTAAATTTTCAAGCAAATTACTATGTTACTCAACATATAAGCAGCAAGGAATTGACTAAATTCAAAAACAATAAAACTGCAATTCATTTTATAAGGAGTAAGGAATTCGCCAAATTCAAAATCAATAACACTATATTGGAATACCTTTTTTCAAATAGATATGAACAAAGACAAATTACCAATAATCAATAACCAAGAAAATAAGGAAAACAAACTTGCAAACCAAACACTAATTCCCTTCAATTCAATCATTAACTATCACTAATTAGAGTAAACCAAACGACTGATTCAAACATCTAATTCACTTCAATTGACCACTAAATTGTCAAAACTATTCAACTATGATAGCGAAAAGAAAAAAAGATTCATAATCATTCATTTCATAATTATTTTAGTTAGACAAGAAGGATTAAACTACAAGAGGTTAGGAAATTTGAAGTTGTTACCTGTGAAACAATGAAGATGACATGTTAGGGATTTCAATGAGCTGCGAAAAACTAAACGAGAGAACGACGTGTTATAATTTTGTTTGTGTGTTTATTGTTATATTCATTGGACCTACAAGGTTAACAAGAGTTAGCATTTTGTTTGTTGTCACCAATAAACCAAACACTACATTTTCAACTGCATATATTTTATTATTGTTTTATTGCATTTTCAAACACTGAAAGACAAACATTACAAACTATTTACTTCCCTTTACCATAAGATTAGTATCAAACTTCAAGAGATTTGTGAACTTTGCAAACAAATTACTATACTTTTCCATACCGAGTCTTCTAGTCAATATATAAGCGGCAAGGAATTGACCAAATTAAAAAACAATAAGACTGCAATTCAATATATAAGCAGTAAGGAATTGACTAAATTCAAAAATAATAAGACTATAATTCAATACCTTTATTCAAACCTATTCAAGAGATTTTTGAAATCTTTAAGCAAATTACTATTCTATTCAATATATAAGCAACAAGGAATTGACCAAATTCAAAAACATTAAAAATGGAATTCAACATATAAGCAATAAGGAATTTGACCAAATTTAAAAACAATAACACTGCAATGGAATACCTTTTTTGAAACAGATATGAACAAAAGAAATATTACCACTAATCAAGAAAATCAACGTACTTGCAAACCAAACACTAATCCATTACAATTCATTCATTAATTACCACTAATTCCAGTAAACTAAACACTGATTCAAACATCTAATTCACTTCAATTCACTACTAAATTTTCATAACAATTCAAGTTTGATAGTGAAAAAAAAGGATCAATTTCTTATTTGTTTCAATTACCCAAAAATGATTAAACTACATGAGTTAGGGATTTTCAAGTTATATATCTCTAAAATGAGATGTTAGGAATTTCAATGAGCTATGCAAAAACAAAAAGAGAGAACGAGTTAGAGTTTGCAAATCAATTAATAAACATTCATTTACAAAACAAATAATCATCAAAATAGAACAATTTAGAAAGAACAAATGAGATAAACAAAGAACAAGAGTGAAATGCAGAGCGAACGAGAGAGAGATATACAACAAATGAGAGAGAGAGAGAGAGAGAGCGATATCTGAAAATTACTGTTTAAAACTGAAAGTTTAACTCAAGATTAATCTTGGTTATAAACGAAGATTGATATTGGTTAGTAAAAAACAGCAGTATCAATTTCATCAATATAAAATCTGATTGTAAAGCATAAAATAAATAGAGATAGAGATAGAGAGATCACACAAGGATATATCTTGCCTTCATCTTCTAATTGATCTTCAATTTATAGATGTTAAAAGGCTTTGAATATTCAGTTTAAAATAAATATATCTGTTGGACACACTTCCCAAGTGTCAGATATATTTTAAAGCAATTAAACATGTGTTTATTTGTGGTCCAGAACGTTCTTGACAAAACGAAGAACGTTCTTGCTTTTGGGTTTCATGGAAAACGTCAATGAGTGAGTGGATGAGTTGTCACATGTCAGTTGACACTGTTTTGAGTCAGGTTTATGCAGAACTTTCTACAGAATATTGGAAGTACAATGTACTTGTGTCCTTGCTCACAACTCATCAATTTGGAGATCAATCTTGAGGTTGTTTTTCACCTTTGGGCATTGATCTCGAATTCTTGACTTCACCAATGATTTGAGCAGTCTTGATACTCTTTAGTATGTGATTTATTCTGTAGAAAATTATCTCTTTTAATTCTTTCTTTAAAAGTGAATTAAAACCAGAATGTTCTTTTGTAAAACAAGAACATTCTTTGTTTTGTGTTTTGTATGAATGTTGGATTTTGACAGTTGTTGCATGTCAGCCATTTGTCTCAAAAACATGATGTGCTTTATGTAAAAAGGTGCAGCAGTAGTGTCCTTGCTGTCATGGCTGTCCTTTCTCATAGCTCATCAATTTAAAGATTGATCTTGATGTTTTGTTTTGTCTTTGTTGATCCTCTTTGATCAAATCTATTCAAAACAATCTTGTGTAGATTATCAACTTTCTATGTGATGAATACTGATGTTTTGCATGTAAATAGATGTACTTTTGTAGCTCAGATCAATCTTTAAATTACAACAGATTTTGCTCTTCTAAAGCTGGGAAAACAAAGAACGTTCTTCGTTTCTGTTTTGAGTGTGATGACTCTTCATCATATGCATATTTTTCATTGTTTTTAGTCTTATTTATCTTCAACTATTAGTTAATTTAAGGAGTTATTTGATATATTTTATTGATTTTAGTTCTTTGATTTAATGAAATATTTATGTTATTATTTCCTTGATTAAGTAGAGATTTTTCGGAGTTTTGGGTTGTTACTTTGTTTTAGTGCAACGCTGAATTTTGGTGAGAAATCAAAATGATCTATGTAGAGTATTTCAGCCATATCTGGAGTTGCAGATGTCCAATTGGAGGCCAACCAAGTTCCAATGAAAGCTAAGACCCATAGCTACAACTTTCATGAAGACGTCGGAACCACATTCAGACTCGAAAGAGGAATAAAATGCAGTATACGTCAGATATTAGATGTTGCGCGCCTGAAGCGCGCCAACCGTGTCTGAGGCGCATTTCCAGCCGTTCAGCACTATCCAGGCGCGCCTGGAGCGCGTTTCCTGTGCCTGGGGCACACGACGCGCATCATCAACCATAAAAACGCAATTTTTCACTATTTTTGGGATCTTTTTGACTCTTGGGAAGTTGGGAGACTTGTGCCCTAGCATAGAAACTCAAAGACAACCGTTTCTAACATCATTGGAGCAGTTTTATCAAGAATCATTCATGAATCATTCTAGTAATTCTTGTCTAATCTCTATCTCTTTTATGTCTGTCATGAGTAACTAAACCCTATTTTTTAGGGATGAGTGTAACAAGATGAAACCCTTATTTTTATGATTTGATTTCTAGTTATATGAATGACTTTTATTGAATTATTTTTCTCATCTCTGTGCTTAATGCTTTTTATTGCTTGATCAACATTAAAATGTTCTACGATTTGTATTTTGAAATGGAAGTGGACTTTACGAATGCTTGAGATGAGAAATTCATGAATTTGTAGTCTAGACATAGGTGCAGGTCATGAAACCAATTAGATTAGTTGCAAAGCAATAATTTACAAGAGAATTTCTATACGGTAATGCTTAATTCTAATCTTAAATCTACTAAGGAATTAGGGGTTACTTTGGAATTAAAGGTTCTATCACTAAGACATTAGGGCAAGAATAATAAAGAGAATTCGGTAATAATTCAATAAAGGAATTCAATAGCTAGGATCAAATTAGACACCAAGGTTGGATTCGAAGTGAAACTCATCCCTGACATTTTTCTCAATTTATAAAGGATCAATTTTACTACTGTTGTCAATTTTAAATATTATTTCAATCAACTTGGGAATTTTAAATATAATTCAATAGTAAAACGCAATCCTTAAGTTCGACACTCGGTACTACCGTTTTATTATTACTTGCAACGATTCAGTACACTTGCTGAAACGCTATCAAGTTTATGGAGCCGTTGTCGGGGATTGCCATATCACTTTTGAATTTAATTTATTGACTGAATTGAAATTTTTTGCTCTGCAATAAAATTTCTTCTTTTATTTTATTTCTAATTTAAAAAAAATATGGTTTAAAACTCTTTAATTTTATTTAGTTATTTATCTTTCTTTAATTGTTCATTACTCATAATTTGTCTAACCTTGTATGCGAGGGCAGTCCTCAGCTGAACTTTTCTTTGATCCAGAAAAAAGAAACTGCGTAAGTAAATCAAAAAGTGGTATGCTGGAATTGAATGTTTATGAGGTTGGGTTGGCTCAAGGGATGTTGCTCTCAAAACAGATAAAAGATGTTATCGTCGCTGAGATAAAGAAGGGGATGATAGCGCTAAATATACAACTCCAAGTGGCCCCTGTCAAATTACTAAAGCACACTAGTTGTAACCTTTGTGGAGGAGCACATAAAACTGGAGCTTGTGAAACACTAGATGACAATGAGTTAGAAGAACTAGAATAGGTGAAATTTGTTAGTAATAACGGGAGGCAGAATAATCCCTACTATAGTACGTAAACCACTGGTTGGAGAAATCATCCAAATTTTTCTTAGAGAGATCAACAATGTGGTTCTCAAGGTCAACAAGGAGCTCAAACAAATCAATTCCCACCTAGAAAGGCTGCTTGGGAGAGTGCTATGGAGAAATTAGTGACAACGACAAGTTCTTTCATTGAAGAGTCAAGAGTCATCCAGAAAAATCACTCTGCATCCATATAGAATCTGGAAACTCAAGTGGGCCAACTTGCTCAACAAATGGCACAAAGAACGACTGGAAATTTGCCTAGTGACAACGGTTCCGAATCCGCCAAATAATGTCAATGCCGTGACAACAAGGAGTGGCAAGGTAAGTGAACAAGTACCGCTTAAATCCAAACAAAGTGTAAGTACTTCAATTTCAACCCACTCAGAGGAAACTGTCACACCGACCTTAGTGGAGAAGCACATCACTCTTGAAAAGGAGGAAGAACCTGTGGTACAAAAAGGGGGAATCACTGCCAAAACCATAAATTCGACTTCCATTTCCTCAAAGATTAAAAAAGGAAGAAACAAAAAAAGAATTCGATAAGTTCCTTGATGTTTTTAAAAAATTACATATTAACATTCCTTTTGCAGAGGCACTAGAACAGATGCCAACATACGCCAAGTTCATGAAGGTGATTCTATCGAAGAAATAAAAAATCGGCAGTGAAACAGTGATGCTTACCGAAGAATGTAGTGCTATACTACAGAGAAAACTGCCGCCAAAGCTCAAGGATCCTGGAAGCTTCTCAATACCGTGCACCATTGGAAATAGAACTGTTGGGAAGACGTTGTGTGATCTTGGGGCTAGTGTAAGTCTTATTCCCCTTTCCATATACAAAAAACTGGGCATTGAGAAAGTCAAAGACACACAGCTGATGCTACAATTTGCGGATCGCTCAATGAAACACCCCTATGGAGTGGTGGAAGATGTGTTGGTTAAAGTGGACAAGTTCATTTTTCCAGTGGATTTCGTGGTACTAGACATGGATGAAGACAATGACATTCCTTTGATTTTGGGGAGACCATTCTTAGCAACAAGGAGAGCTATGATTCATGTGACGGATGGCACCTTAACCTTTAAGGTAAATGAGGAAACAGTTACATTCAATATTTTAAAAGCCGTAGAGCATTCAAACAAAAAGAAGGGTACAACTGAATTGAGATTTTTAATTCGATAGTCGACGAAGAAGTTGAACATCAAGGACCCATTATGCCATTAGAAAGGGTGTTATGCCTACCCCTAGATGTTGTTAAAGGAAGTAAAGATCGAAAGGTAAAAGATGTTTTAGCCATGTTAGAAGCATCACCATCTTACTCCCCCCATTTCCCCACTACATGGGAGGGGTTGAAAAGGAATGAAGATGAATATGTAGAGAAAAAGAAAGATACGCCATTGGCTGAACTCAAGAAATTGCCACCTCACTTGAAATATGTATCTCTTGGTGAGAAGGATGATGTGTTCTTCTTGTCATATATGCCACCTTGACAATAGTTGAGGCGTCAAGCTAATGACTTTAAAGAAGCGCTTCGTGGGAGGAAACCCACAGGTAGAGGTAACTTTTATTTTTTGCAATCTTATTTTTTTTATTTGAATTGGTTTCTTTCTAATTGTGTGTAAACGTGCACTATGATGAAGAATTATTAAAACTTGCATTTGGTCTTAAGTTTTCTGTTTGGAATTTTGAAATTTAAACTCTATTTCGTTGCTTATATCATTCCTCAATTTGATAAGTTTCACTAATGCATGCATTGTTGATTACTCCTTGGTTGTCGAAGTCTTACTTGCCATTAAATAAATTTTGTAGTAGCACGTTTGGCATCGTTTAGATAGTTCATACTCTTTCTTATTATCCTAGCTGTGAGCTTTTGGGCCTAAACACTTGAATTCTTTGTTGTGTGATTATCCAGACATGTGTTATCCCTTCAGAACTTGCACTAATTCTGACTTGTATCACTTGTAATTTATGCATACACTAAGGCAATTTTGTTTGGTCGTTTGAGCCTTTCTAACTACCCTATGAAAATTTTACCCTTTGCTAGCCCCTTTGAGCCATGCCCTTTTCTTTCGGTCACTAGCCACATTATAAACCAAAGACATGACTATCATTACATCACCTTACTTGGAGTTAGGTAGAAAATTTTTGTCTTGTCTTGGTAAAATTCTAAGTTTGGGGTTGCTCATAGGGTAGCAACCTTTTAAGTTTTAGGTGGTAATTCTCACAAAAAGAAAGAAAAAAAAAAGAAAAAGAAAGCGAAAGAAGAAAGAAGAAAGAAGAAAAAAAAATCAGTTTGTGTACTTTGGTAAATAATATCTTTTTGGTTCTTTTATCAAAGTTTGAGGATCTCCATAATGAAAAGGTGAAGAAAAATAAAAAATGTAGAATAATTTGGAAATGTATGCCGAACTCCATGTAGTAAAGCCTACTATACCAAAATGTCCTACCCTTACCTAAGCCCCATTACAACCTGAAAGTCCTCCAAAAGCGTATGTGTTTGCTACATTGTGATTGCTAACTAGAATTTTTTCAAGCCTATGGTAGCGTGATGCATGTCTTCGGATTTGAGTGATAAATTCGTAACCTTTTCTAAACACTTGAGAGAAATATTTTATTTGATATATTTTATTGATTTTAGTTCTTTGATTTAATGAAATATTTATGTTATTATTTCCTTGATTAAGTAGAGATTTTTCGGAGTTTTGCGTTGTTACTTTGTTTTAGTGCAGTGCTGAATTTAGGCGAGAAAGCAACATGACCTATGTAGAGCATTTCAGCCATATCTGGAGTTGTAGATGTCCAATTGGAGTCCAACAAAGTGCCAATGAAAGTTAAGATCCATAGATACAACTTTTATGAAGACACCGGAACCAAATTCAGACTCGAAAGAGGGGTAAAAAGCAGTATACGTCAGACAACAGATGTTGTGCGCCTGAAGCGCGCCAGCCGCGCCCAATGCGCATTTCCAGCAGTTCAGCACTGACCAGACGCGCCTGGAGCGTGTTTCCCGCGCCTGGAGCGTGCGATGCGCATCAGCAACCATAAAATCCCAAATTTTTACTGTTTTGGGGATCTTGTTGACTCTTGGGAAGTTGGGAGACTTGTGCCCTAGCATAGAAACTCAAAGACGACCGTTTCTAACATCATTGGAGCAGTTTTATCAAGAATCATTCATGAATCTTTCTTGTAATTCTTCTCTAATCTCTATCTCTTTCATCTTTGTCATGAGTAACTAAACCCTATTTGTTAGGGATGATTGTAACAAGATTAAACCCTTATTTTTATGATTTGATTTCTAGTTATATGAATGAGTTTATTGAATTATTTTTCTCATCTTTGTGCTTAATGCTTTTTATTGCTTGATCAACATTAAAATGTTCTACGATTTGTATTTTGAAACGGAAGTGGACTTTATGAATGCTTGAGATGAGAAATACATGAATTTGTAGTCTAGACATAGGTGCAGGTCATGAAACCAATTAAATTAGTTGCAAAACAATAATTTACAAGAGAATTTCTATACGGTAATGCTTAATTCTAATCTTAAATCTACTAAGGAATTAGGGGTTACTTTGGAATTAAAGATTCTGTCACTAAGACATTAGGGCAAGAATAATAAAGAGAATTCGGTAATAATTCAATAAAGGAATTCAATAACTAGGATCAAATTAGACACCAAGGTTGGATTCAAAGTGAAACTCAACCCTGACATTTTTCTCAATTTATAAAGGATCAATTTTACTACTGTTGCCAACTTTAAATATTATTTCAATCAACTTGGGAATTTTTTGTTCAATTTTAGTAACTAAATATAATTCAATAGTAAAGCGCAATCCTCGAGTTCGACACTCGGTACTACCGTTTTATTATTACTTGCAACGATTCAGTACAATTGCTGAAGCGCTATCAGAGTGATTGTTGGATTTTGACAATTCTGACAGCTGTTGTGTGCCAAGATTTTCTATTATGTACGTGTGTCAGTGATGCAAGGACATTATCATTTATGTCCAGTTTGTGCTTGCTTACTTTAGTCATCAACTTTGCGGATTGGTCTTGCTTTTGATTCTTGATGCATTGCTTTGCTTTTTGTTGAACTTATGGAAAGAATCTGTCCAAAATGATATTGAGTATATAATTATGTTCCTTTGTAATGACTACTGGTGATTTGCAATGTACATTGATGTATTTCCATAGCCCAAATCAATCATGAATTAAAGATGACTTTGTTCTTTGTAAACCAGAACGTTCTTGACATCCAAGATCGTTCTTCGAATTTGTTGGAGATGAGTTGACTTGTACTTGTGTCAGTTGTCTGAGATGATTGCTTGCTTTTAAGTCACGTGTGCAGGTCTAGATTGAAAGTACAATCAGCATTGTACTTTACAGCTTGTAACTTTGTACTTGCGATTGCCTCACTTGAAGAATGATCTTGTTTTATACTTTTTATGAAACATATCTTTTATCCTTCGAATTCTGGAATAATTATGACTTAGATTGATCCTTGTTTTTTCTTGATGAAGATATGAGATGAATAAAGCTTACAGGATCAAATCTCTCACAAAGAAACTGATTATTCTTGTTTATGACAAAAACAAAGATCGTTCTTCGTTTCCCAGAACTATGTCAAGATCGATCTTCGTTTTACTGCTTTTGCCTTCTTGATTTTAATGAGATCTACTTTGTAATGCTTGATACTTATCTTGTTTTAACACACTCAAATACAAATGTTAAATACCAAAACATTTAGAATCATAATTAGAATTCTTAATTAACTTTTTGTTTGTTTTCTTTGAAACATTAAATTGAGATTTTGTCTCAACATTTACCATCAGATAATCCGTGTACAACTTAAAACTATTCTCTTCATTTATCTACGGAGAATAAGTGATAAAAAAAATACGAAGAAATTTTGGCAACTTAAGTTTGAGTTGTATTTTTTTACACTTTACCCATAATTTTTTTTTTAATTTTACCTACACAGTAACCGTGGAATCCAATTAAAAAAACTTATTTATTAAATAAAAAATTTACTCACGATTTTTCATTAGATATAAAATAATTTACCCATGAACTGAGATCTGTGGGTAATTTTTCATAGGTATAAAGTAGTTTTCTTGTAGTGTTAATGCTCATTATATAATGATAATTTCTTAACATCTTTTCACAAATCATACTCATGACAGTTTATTATTAATAATTTTGTAACACATAATAAATACATATGTTATCAATTATGAATACATAATCACATTAACAACATTTATTACAGGTTCAAACTTCAATCACACAAATATGTCCCTTTATGCAAACTAATTTTTTTGAAGGAGTCTTTGTGACACCCTAAACCCCAAAATAATAATAATATATATATATATATATATATATATATATATATATAATAATTTATATCATATTTCTATAAAATTTGCAGCAGATAAATAAAAATATGTTTCTAAGAAAATAAAAACTATAATTTTTAATTTAGGATATCACGTTTCTCAAAAATCAAAAGGAACACTTTAAACTTCGTTACTCCATAGTGCAATCTCAATAAACTTCATTTAAGTATAATTACTTGATTTAATTCTATAAACTTACTAGTACTTATATGGTTTTCATACAAAAATCGTTTCAAAATAAATAATTAAAATACAAATTACAACCCTTTATTTCCAGTATCACCTATCAGAGCGGAGTTCCTCCCAAACTTGAACTTCAAGACTCATTAACCTATAACAATTGCGATTTCGCAAACGCAGGGCCAAGCCAGTCAAACACAAACAATGAAGGAGGTGAGTTTCGAAACCATGTTAATAGTATAATATAAGTAAGAAGAACACGCAACAATCATAATAGACCGTATTATAATCACATTACGATATATCAAAATATTTAAGTAAATAGTATCATATTATAACATCAAATTCACTCAAGTAAGATAATCATCTCATTATAATATGCATCAAATCATCTAAGAGTAATTAT
>NC_021165.2:38700881-38711616 GCF_000331145.2 Cicer arietinum
TGCGATTTCGCAAACGCAGGGCAAAGCCAGTCAAACACAAACAATGAAGGAGGTGAGTTTCGAAACCATGTTAATAGTATAATATAAGTAAGAAGAACACGCAACAATCATAATAGACCGTATTATAATCACATTACGATATATCAAAATATTTAAGTAAATAGTATCATATTATAACATCAAATTCACTCAAGTAAAATAATCATCTCCTTATAATATGCATCAAATCATCTAATAGTAATTATTATTACTTTTGAAACACATCAATCACAACGAAACAATCACAACGAAATGCAATGCTATGCATGAACTTAGACTCTACTTCATAATGTGGTACCATTCTAACTCTGAAGTACTTGGTTAGGAGGCTTGATACTATGCCACCATCCCAGTGGACGGACAATTCAAATTGGCTCTGATCTCATAGATCCCCTCAACTCAACCCGAGACACATATACGCGACAATCGAGGTAAATGTGTGTTGCATGGTAGCTCCCGACATTTGGAGTGCTACCTCCAAGTCACCTATGAATTCCCCACTCGAATACCTCCAAGGTCTAACAGTCTTGCCTTAAGGCTCAACAGTAGACCGCCACGATCAGGCTCATTCAGTTGTACTTCCCCGAAATCACTAGGCTTGTCAGGCCCCACCTATATGATGACAAAATAATCTCCACTTCACAAATTCTCAATATCAAATATCCCACATTTAACGATAATAAATCAAATATCACAATAATATCAAATGTCACACATTTAACGAAATTAAATCAAATATCACAATAATATAAAATGCCCAACATTTAACGAAATTAAATCAAATATCACAATAATATTAAATACCATGCATTTGACGAATCAATCAACACCTTATAAGTATTTCTATTCCATATTTTAATCTCACAATTTCTATTTTGCATATTAATTAATTTATCACTCAAAGGGCTACAACCATACGTAGCGAGCCCCGGATGAATCGTTGAGAAATACGGTTTTGTCGACACCTAATTTTGTCCGCTACTTTATGATTTTTAATAAATATATATATAAAAAAAACTAAAAAAATAATAATAAAAATAAATAGTTAGATTTTTAGAAAATCATTGATTGTGTTTGGTTTTTATTTGACTCTGATTCCTTTCCAGAAACTTTTACTATTTTCTAAAATAAATAAAAAAAATAAAAACAAACGTATTTAATTGAATTGAATTGAATTGATGGTAATAAAAATCATTATAATGGTCATCATTTGAATGAAAAGAAACCAAAAAGAAATGAATCAATGGTAAGAAAAAAATTAGTATAATGGTGGTCAATTGAATAGAAAAGAAACCGAAGAAATGAATCAATGATAATAAGAATCAATATAATTGTGGCCAAGTAAATGAAAAGAAACGGAAAGAAACAAATTAATTCATTGGCAATTATTCTCTTGTCTTTTGTAATCTACACACAAAATGTCTATAAATAGTCTACCACAAGAGGACAATTGGAGAGGGAGAATTTGGAGCACAATTGAGAGAAATTGGGAACACAATTGAGAGCACAAAAAAAAGAAGAGAAGAGAGAATAATAGAGAGAAAAGAGAGAAGAAATATTGAAACAAGCTACTAAAGAACATTTCTAGTGAGGTAAACATTTTTTTTTTCTTGTCTATATTTTTTTTACATTATTATTGTTATATAGTTTTTTTTTAACTATTCTATGCACGTATGATATAAGCAATATTTTTTTTTTGGTTTCATGATCAAGTTTTAGAATCAACTAATAAAAATCAATTTGTATTTTATTTCTTGTGCGTTAGATCTAAAATTCTTTTATTATTACCGCCGTCGGTTCGCGCCACATATGCGTCGCCGACTTGCGGATCTGCTCTTGTATTTTTATCCTTTACAATTTATAAAAAATGAAAAAGTAGTAAAAATATTTCTTTAAAACAAATCGATACACAAATCAATATACAACACATCACTCATATTATTATTATTATTATTATTATTATTATTATTATTATTATTATTATTATTATTATTATCATTATTACTATTATTATCACCATTATGTTGTTAATATATTTTGATATATATATAAAGTGAAATTAATAATAAAATCGATCAACACATAAATATTTTTTACCCAAGAACTACATGAGTTTTGATTTCCCTATTGCACCTAGGGATACGTAGGAGCAAGGTCTTCCCCTTGTCAAACCAAATTAATAAATTTTTTTTTCTTCTTTTATTAATGTAAATAATTTATTTTCTTTTTTTATTATTCTTTCTGAGGGTAAAGATAAATAAATAGTATGTATATAATTAATTACAGAGTAACCGTTTTAATGGACGATGTAGGATAATATTACTTTTCCTACTCGTAATCGACTCCCGAATATGAATTTTTTGATTCAAAAATCATTATTTTAGGTTTTATCCAATTTTTCTTTTAATAAAAATAAAATTGGTGGCGACTCATTTTTCACGGGCAAACCGGATGGGACAGCTGGCGACTACACTGGGGACTTTTGAGAGTCAAGCCCAATTTAATTAATTGTATATAATTATTTATTATTTTATTTATATTACCTCCATTGTTTTATTTGTTTTATTTATTTTCTTATATTGTGAATATAATTATATGTGTCTTGTTAATTTATTTGCATAGTAACGATTTTTGATTTTTATTTATTTATTTATTTTTTTATACACTATCCTAACACGACTCACACACTTATGAGTGGGCTCTATACCCGAGCTGAGTGCAAACCTAAGATAAGTTAGATACTGTGTAATGATAATCTTCTAAATGTACATCCTGTTTGGTTGTCATGAAAGTCTCACCTAGAGTTGCCTTTTCTAGAATACTTCCATTTTAATAGTTTACCTATTAATTGATTTAATATTTTAGAATTGAGTTGTGTGCTCTAGGAGCCAATTTAGAACTATAAAGCCACCCATAGAAAATGTTCACAATAAAAAACCATCAATTAAGAAAAGAACCATGTAGGGCACATATATATATATGGAAAAAAAACTTATTCTATCTATATCTCATCTTTATCATAATGCATTGCATAATCATGCATGTTTCATCTTTTATTTTATTTTACAACATGTTTTCCTTCTTCTCTTTCATTTTTTTTAGAAAAAGTAATTGCATATTAGGAGGTAGTAAAATATTTCAATTAAATGCATAATCATTGCATTCACTTTCTTACATTCTCATAACGTTTTCCTTCATGAAAAAAAAAATGGCAAAAATCATGACACCCTTACCGAACATCTTCTTTGGCTAAAATCATGGATGAATTGAAGCATACAAAGGTTATCTGAATCAACTGAAAGACCCTATGGCTATATCATGGATGAACATCAATAAGTATAACAAGATTATTTGAATCATGGATGAATACGTAGAACTCATGTTTACCCCTTGGTTTCATAAGTCTAACAATTTTTACCTTTAGTCTAGGTCTACCTCAAGTAACTTGTCCACAAGATCTGAACATGAACCTAATGAGATTCATCTTCATCCTCCACCCCCTACTTCTAAGTCATAGACATACTTTTTTGGCTTTTCCCCACAAGTGAACCTCTAGAAGTTGGGTCGTCTATGTTGAACTTTCATCATTATCGCCTACTACTTTAATGTCATGAAAAAAATTCACCAATCTAATGAAAAATATCAAATCTTGTATGAACCTTTAAGGACAATTGAAAAAACCTCGACTAAACATTACGTTGAAGATACTAATGGTATTACATATATTTAATGAGTTTATCCAAGGGGCAAAGTCGACAATGAAGATATTATCAAGTTCTCTTGTGAATTTTAATTCTGAAGCACCAATAGTATTGCTAAGTATAAAGTCTTACGATACTTTATTATATTGACACACTTTTGTTTCCTTAATATTATGAATATCACTAAATGATTTTTGTTGTCTCTTCCTTTCTACCCCTCGTATATTTAACCATTTATTACCCAACATTATATGCCTTTCTCTTATTCTAACCAGGTACCATACATATTTGGAAGTAGTTCATTCATAAATAAGTTTACTAAGATTTCATTACATAATTTTAGCCATGGTATTAATTCCACTAAAGAGGATGAGAATGATAAAAATAAAATCCCTTATTTGGATGGACCTCAATATGTTGGGACATGCACTTAACGTCGTGTTAATCCCCTAGAAAGGTCGTTTTATCTTTATCATGATCTAATAGTACTTTGAATATACCAATCACATGGAGGAATTTGAAGTTTGTATCATGACTATTCTAGCCGCCGCCTACAAATTAAAAGTGAAATGTTGAAAGCGTGTGGGGATTTGACCTAATCACCAACCAGTTGAATCAAGAATTTAAAATTTGGGATAAGAAGATGATCCTTTATATGTACATATTAGACAAATGTCTTCAATTTTGAAATCATTTTCCATCATGTCCCTCAACAATATAATCAACTAGCTGACGTTCTAGTTGTTTTATCTTCAATGTTATAAGTAAGTAACGATGAAGAATAATTACTCACAAGAATGAAAGTCACGATCATCCTGCTTATTATCAAATGTAAAAGAAAGCTAGATAGAAAATTCTCGTACCAAATATTATCTCATAACAGTGGAACACCCTCCCTGGGAATCAGACTATAATTGGGGCATCCCTTTTATTCTTATTATATAGAATAAAGGCAGTGCGACCCATTTAAACAAAAATCTCCTTATCAAGAGTAATGATCTGTGTTGACCAACTGAATTTAATTCAAGAAAAATGTTGAATGTCTCATGTCAAGGACAATTATTTCAAAAGATCTTAAAAGAAGAACATATGGACTTCAGAGCTTCAAAAGAAAGAATTATCACTCAAGAAGATTTCACATATCTAAAAGGACTAGCAAGATAAGTGAACTCCCAACTATATGAGCCCCCAATACCATAAAAAAATACATTCAAGTGTGGCTATGATCCACACCAATGGATCAAGAAGGCATATCACTACTTGCACACATTGATGCTTCAAAAAGTATTACATCTAAATGAAGACTCGCTAGGTTGAATATCCAAAAGGACGACCTAGGCAAAAATTAGGGTGCAAAATCATAATAATAATAAATACCCGCTAGGTTGAAAACCTGAAAGCGCCACCTAGGTAAAAATTAGGGTACAAAAAAATAATAATAAATACCCGCTAGGTTGAAAATTTGAAAGGACAACCAAGGCAAAAATTAGGGTACAAAAAATGAATAAAAACTCGCTTGGTTGAAAACCCGAAACGACGACCTTGGCAAAAATGAGGGTGAAAAAATTAATGAAGACTTGGTAAGTTGAAAACCCAAAAGGGCGGCCTAGAAAAAAAAACTGTTAGGTTCAAAACCCAAAAGGGCAATCTAAGCAAAAATTAGGGCCACAAGAAAAAAAAAGAATGAAAGAATATCACTTGTTTGAGAATCTAAAAAAGGATGACCAAAGAATATAGCTTACATACACACATCAAAGTCGAAGCTGAACATATTCCGAAAGGCTGTGAATATAGATTGGAGCAAATCATATTTTCCAAAGTAGGTTAAAAACATGATTGAAATTGTGGCATGAGTTATTAGCACACTTCTTTTATGAAAAACTACTAACAAATTGGGTCTTTACCCATATGAGATCACCTTATCTTCTTTTCTTTCTGTGAATCTTTTTTTTGTGCCATAGATTTTCTCATTAAATATCATTATCTAAACCTTCATTCACTACATTCTTGTGTTATAAATCTTTTGTCAAAATGCATTTTTATGATAATCATATGTTGGGGCACAAAATATGTGAATGTCAAGAGATCAAAACTAGTATGATGTATTTACATGTAAGGCAAGAGCAACTAAAGATCAAGTCAATGATGTAAGAAAAAATCTCTTTAAAGATCAAAAGAACAATCACCACCATTTATTTGAAGTGGTGCACATTTTTCATCCATGAATCAAGGATCATGTTCATAAAGAGGTGAAAGATATGAAAAAAATAAAAATAAAAAGATGAAAATGAAGGAAAATGTTCATTCATTAAATGCATTCATGACATTTTATATTTAGTGGTTAAATTTAAAATTGAGACACTAAACCACACCCTATTATTTAAGAGACGGGACATTGACCCGCATCCTCTGATTTAAGAGATGGGATGACTGACCTTCAACCTCTGATATAAGAGCTAGGCCGCCCCCACAAGAATTTTGTTGATATCTTTGCTGATGAATTCTGAGTCCCATAGGAAGTTATTACTGAAAAAACTAAATGAAGCCCACGTCACTCAAGATATCACTTTTGACAAATATTGGAGGCATCATAAATAATTACTACTAACAGTCACCTAACCTTCATAGATGACAAATTGCCCACCAAAGAAAGAGGCCATGACAAAGCGTTGCACATATCAGTAATGTGCCTCGATCATATGATATCAAAAGTCCTTGTTAAAGCTTACGATGGGAGTCGCAGGTAAGTGATGGGATAAATTGAACTCTCAATTCAAATAGGCCCGATCAGTTTTGAAATCATATTTTATTTGATGGATATCGTAACCACCTATAGATGCTTATTGAGGAGATCATGAATCCATTATGTCGGTGTAGTGTCATTAACCCTACATCAAAAGCTAAAGTATATGGTATATGAAAAACTGATAATCATGTTAGAAGATGAAGACTCGTTGATGAATAAGTTTTCCACCACACGGTACATTGTGATGATAGAGTAAGCTCTAGAGACCACCTTCCAAACACTAGAAATCGTGGACACCGCTTACGTCGAGATGACAAAAATAGAACCACATCTATCAAACACAATTATCATGGTGGGTATATTCATGTTAAGCAGATGGCATCATTCATGGCACGATTTGGGGAAAAACGAAGAACGAATCAAAGGACTGATAAAATTTCATGAGAGTAAAGATAAATGGGGTTTAGATTACGAACCAGCCAAATTGACAAACAAAGATTGGCCAAGAAAAAAGTTAGCTCGAATTTAAAATTGATACCCTAGAACCAAAATGATTCCCATATGTGACATTCAACATAGTTTTCAAAGTGCATGAAAGACTCATATTGCAATAGCCGGTGATGCTAATTGGGTTCGTCCATATGATGCAAGAATAAAAATCAAGAATGAGGAGATAATCAAGTTGCCTATAGTATTCAATGTAGTTCCCGTATTTGAGAATAATCCATTAACAGATGATTGTACTAAAATCCCGCCACACAACTTTGACCATCTTACTAATCTAGCAATAAAAGATAATGAAGAAGATTTTCAATTTCCCCTAGAATTGTTAAAATCAGTAAAACAAGAAGCTAATGGAATTATGCCCTATAAGGAACCAATAAAAGTGATTAGTCTAGGGAAGGAAGAAAATAGAAAGGAATTTAAAGTCGGCACTATCTTAAAGAAAGAAGTATATCATGAACTAATACAACTCCTACAGGAATACAAAGATATTTTTATCTCATCATATCAGAGTTTGTATGGATTCGAAACTAGCATAATGGAGCATAAATTTCCCTTAAATCCCTATTTTTCTTCAGTCAAATAAGAATTAAGGCGAATAAAACTCGATATGTCATTAAAAATTAGGGAAGAGGTAAAAAAAAAACAATTTGACTCTGGGTTCTTTGCAGTCGCAAATTATCCCCAACGGATAGCCAATATTGTACCAGTGTTGAAAAGGAAGGTAAAGTTCGAACGCGTGTCGACTATAGGGACCTTAACAAAGTCATTCCTAAAGATGATTTCCCGTTACCTCACATCGATATTTTGGATGACAATATGGCTCGCCATTCATTTTTTCTCTTTTATGGATGGTTGCTTAGGATATAATCAAATCAAGATGGCTGCCTATGATATGGAAAAAACAAATTTCTTCACTGCTTAGGGAACATTGTGTTACAAGGTAATGCCTTTTGGTCTAAAGAATGCTGGGGCAACCTACCAAAGAGCTATGGTAACTCTTGATGACTCTTCATCATATGCATATTTTCTCACTGTTTTAGTCTTATTTATCCTCAATCATCAGTTAAATTAAGGATTTATTTGATACATTTTGTTGATTTTTGTTCTTTGAGTTAATAAAATGTTTTTTGTTTTTATTTCGTTGATTAAGTAGGAATTTGTCGTAATTTTACATTGCGTTTTGTTTTAGTGCAGTGCTGAATTTTGGTAAAAAATCAACATGATATATGTGAAGTATTTCAGCCATATCTGGAGTTCTAGATGTCCAATTAGTGTCACTCTAAGTGCTAATGAACGCTAAGATCCATATCTACAACTTTCATGAAGACACCGGGACCACATTCAGACGCAAAAGATGAGTAAAATGCAAAATACATCAGACAGTAGATGTTGTGCGCTTGGAGCGCGCCCTGCGCGCCTGGAGCGCATTTCTCGTGTCTCAGTTCTGTCAACGCGCGTCTGGGGCGCGCGACGCACACCAGCAACCATAAAAACGCAGATTTTTACTGTTTTAGGGATCTTTTTGACTCTTGGGAACTTGGGAGACTTGTGCCCTAGCATAGAAACTCAAAGACGGCCGTTTCTAACGCCATTGAAGCAGTTTTATCAAGAATCATCCATGAATCATTCTTGTAATTCTTCTTTAATCCTTATCTTTTGTATCTCTGTCATGAGTAACTAAACCCTATTTGTTAGGGATGAGTGTAACCAGATGAAACCCTTATTTTTCTGATTTGATTTCTTGTTATATGAATGAGTTTATTGAATTGTTTTTCTCATCTCTGTGCTTAATGCTTTTTATTGCTTGATCAACATTAAAATATTCTACGATTTGTATTTTGAAACGGAAGTGGACTTTACGAATGCTTGATATGAGAAATTCATGAATGTGTAGTCTAGGGATAGATGCAGGTCATGAAACCAATTAAATTAGTTGCAAAGCAATAATTTACAAGAGAATTTCTATACGGTAATGCTTAATTCTAATCTTAAATCCATTAAGGAATTAGGGGTTACTTTGGAATTAAAGGTTCTGTCACTAAGACATTAGGACGAGAATAATAAAGAGAATTCGGTAATAATTCAATAAAGGAATTCAGTAACTAGGATCAAATTAGACACCAAGGTTGGATTCGAAGTGAAACTCATCCCTGACATTTTTCTCATTATAAAAGATCAATTTTATTATTGTTGTTAATTTCAAACATTATTTCAATCAACTTGGGAACCTTTTTGTTCAATTCTAGTAATCAAATATAATTCAATAGTAAAACGCAATCCTTGAGTTCGACACGCGGTACTACCGTTTTATTATTACTTGCAACGATTCAGTACACTTGCTGAAACGCAATCAAGTTTTTGGCGCCGTTGCCGGGGATTGCCAATTCACTATTGAATTTAATTTATTTACTTAATTGAAATTTTTTGCTCTGCAATAAAATTTTTGATTTTATTTTATTTTATGTTATTTTTTTTTATTTGTTGAACTTGCTAATGTCATGTCTAGTGGTTTGTCTCTTCTTTGTTTGAGATAACTATTCGTTGTAGAGCATGGAAGATTATAATGATGATATTCTACTACAATTATATGAAGAGTGTGATACTTGTCTTATTTCGGGTATATGTCGCATGATTGAGGGGCAAATCTTGAGCCATACATTTTTAAAATATCACCCTCAGATCCCTCTGATGCAGCCTCTTAGGTGTGACTTTTGCGGAGAAGCACATAAGAATGGAAAGTGTGCTGATGACCTTGCCGAACTAGTAGAATATGAAGATTTTTTTTTGAAAGTCACAGAAAACGACGAGCGTTACATTAAAAAGATCTATTGGGAACAAATTCTACCTCCTAAAATTCTATTCAAAGAATCAAATGACAAAGACTCTCACATTACGGACGTTTTGGTTGAATTCATGAAGAATAACATGGTTTCAATTGAAAGATTTGAAACTCAATGTGAGAGGTTATTTGAACAAGTGGTTAAGTTTGAGAAGATGGAGGAGAAGTTGAAGATTGAAGATAATTTCATTGTTGTGGTAGAAGAAGATAAGCAAGAGGAAAAAACGAACGAGGAAAAGACGAACGAGGAAAAGACAAACAAGGAAAAGAAAAAAGAAGAGATTGATAAAGTTCTAGATTCAATCTATGCCTTGTTCATCAATGTACATTTGAGAAGGACATGGAAGCAACATCTTTTATTTCTCAAGTTCATGGAATTTCTATCAAACAAAAAGAAAAAGAAGGATGATGTGTTCTTCCTGTCATATATGCCACCTTGACAGTAGTTGAGACGTCAAGCTCAAGACACTAAACGAGCGCTTATTGGGAGGCAACCCAATTTTATATCCTTTGCACCGTATTTATTTATTGCATTTCAGATTTATTTTACTCCATTTAGTTCCAATTTTAGTCTCTAATTTCTAGTTCTCTTAGTTTTGATGTTTGGTATGAGCAAGGAATCAAAAAGATGCGTTAAGAAGCGATTGTACAGCTCCAAATGACCGAACGCGCGCCCAAGCGCGCCTAAAGCACTTTTTCCAGCATTTGTCACTGTCAACGCGCACCTGAAGCGCTTTTTCCAAACACCAGGAGGCATGTTTTATGATGATCTATTTGCACCTCATTAGTATACTGACGACCATAGCGGAACAGGAGCGGATGATCTAAACGAGAATCCTTGAACTACTAAACTGAGAGAAGTTTTCTTTCCTTTTTTTTTCTTTTTGTTGTTTGTCTTGTTGC
>NC_021165.2:38711626-38735205 GCF_000331145.2 Cicer arietinum
TTTTTTTTCCTTTCACTAAATGTGTACTATGATGAAACAGTCATATTGACTTGCACTTGATCTCAAAATTCCTGTTTGTGATTTTGCCAGTTAAATTTCATTTCTTAGATTATGTTATTGCTCAAGTCGACAAGTCTTCCTAATGCATGCATTCTTGATTACTAAATGGTTGTAGAAGGCTAATATGCCATCAATTTTTCAAAAATACAATTTTAACTTTTCAGAAGCATGTTGGCTTTATTTTGATTGTTCATACTCTCTCTTATTATCCTAGCTGTGAGCTTTTGAGCCTAAACACTTAAATTCTTTGTTGTGTGATTATCCAGACATGTGTTATCCCTCTAGAACTTGCACTAATTCTGACTTGCATCACTTGTAATTTATGCATACATTGAGACAATTTTATTGGTCGTTTGAGCCTTTCTAACTACCCTATGAAAATTTTACCCTTTGCTAGCCCCTTTGAGCCTTGCCTTTTTATTTTGGTTACTAGCCACATTACAAACAAAACACCTGACTTTAATTAAATCACCTTACTTGGAGTTAGGTAGAAAAAAATTCTTGTCTTGATAAAATTCGAAGTTTGGGGTTGCTCATGGGATAACAACTTTCTAAGTTTGGGGTGGTGATTCTCAGAAAAAGAAAAAAAATAAAAAGAAGAAAAATAAAATGAAAGAAGAAAGAAGAAAAACAAAAATAAAATATATCTTCTTGGTTCTTCTGTCAATGTCTGAGAATCTCCATAATGAAAAGATGAAGAAAAAAAAAATGGTAGAATAATCTGAAAATGTATGCCTAACTCCAAGTGGTAAAGCCTACTATTCTAAAATGTCCTACCCTTACCTAAGCCCCATTACAACCCGAAAGTCCTCCAAAAATGTATGTATTTACTGCATTGTGATTGCTAACTAGAATTTTTTCAAGCCTATGGTAGCGTGATGCATGTTCTAGGATTTGAGTGATAAATTCATAAACCTTTCTAAACACTTGAGAGAAATTTTGGTGAGATTGTATGAAGAGAGAGTTCAATTTGATGAATGAATGCCAAGGTGTACAAATCTTGTTGTCTGCATTTTTGAAAACAACCATAGAGCATGATGAATGTTTTGCAGTAGCAAGAACTTTGAAATTTGAGTTTGATGTAATTTGAGAAATTGAATTTAAGTGTGCATTTAACAGGACCAAATATTAAATTAATTGTTGCTTGGGGACAAGCAATAGATTAAGTTTGGGGTTGTGATGACTCTTCATCATATGCATATTTTCCCACTGTTTTAGTCTTATTTATCCTCAATCATCAGTTAAATTAAGAATTTATTTGATACATTTTGTTGATTTTTGTTCTTTGAGTTGATAAAATGTTTTGTGTTTTTATTTCGTTGATTAAGTAGGAATTTGTCGTAATTTTACATTGCGTTTTGTTTTAGTGCAGTGCTGAATTTTGGTGAAAAATCAACATGATATATGTGGAGTATTTCAACCATATCTGGAGTTCTAGATGTCCAATTAGTGTCACTCCAAGTGCTAATGCAAGCTAAGATCCATATCTACATCTTTCAGGAAGACACCGGGACCACATTCAGACGCAAAAGATGAGAAAAATGCAAAATACATCAGACAACAGATGTTGTGCGCCTGGAGCGCGCCCTGCGCGCCTGGAGCGCATTTCTCGTGTTTCAGTTCTGTCAACGCGCGCCTGGGGCGCGCGACACGCACCAGCAACCATAAATAGAAACTCAAGGACGGCCGTTTCTAACGCGATTGAAGCAGTTTTATCAAGAATCATCCATGAATCATTCTTGTAATTCTTCTTTAATCCTTACCTTTTGTATCTCTGTCATGAGTAACTAAACCCTATTTGTTAGGGATGAGTGTAACCAGATGAAACCCTTATTTTTTTGATTTGATTTCTAGTTATATGAATGAGTTTATTGAATTGTTTTTCTCATCTCTGTGCTTAATGCTTTTTATTGCTTGATCAACATTAAAATGTTCTACGATTTGTATTTTGAAACGGAAGTGGACTTTACGAATGCTTGAGATGAGAAATTCATGAATTTGTAGTCTAGGGATAGATGCAGGTCATGAAACCAATTAAATTAGTTGCAAGGCAATAATTTACAAGAGAATTTCTATACGGTAATACTTAATTCTAATCTTAAATCCACTAAGGAATTAGGGGTTACTTTGGAATTAAAGGTTCTGTCACTAAGACATTAGGGCAAGAATAATAAAGAGAATTCGGTAATAATTCAATAAAGGAATTCAGTAACTAGGATCAAATTAGACACCACGGTTGGATTCGAAGTGAAACTCATCCCTGACATTTTTCTCATTATAAAAGATCAATTTTATTATTGTTGTTAATTTCAAACATCATTTCAATCAACTTGGGGACCTTTTTGTTAAATTCCAGTAATCAAATATAATTCAATAGTAAAACGCAATCCTTGAGTTCGACACTCGATACTACCGTTTTATTATTACTTGCAATGATTCAGTACACTTGCTGAAACGATATCAACTCTATTCCATGACATGATACATAAGGAGAAAGGAGTTTATGTAGATGACATGATTGCTAAGTCACAAACAGAAGAAAAATATGTGATTGATCTAAAGAAACTCTTTGAACAATTCAGAAAGTTCAAGCTAAAATTTAACCCCTTCAAATGCACTTGAGGCGTACAGTCGGGTAAATTGTTAGAAGTTGTGGTTAGTCAGAAAAGAATAGAGATCGACCCCGATAATGTTCGAACCATTTTGGAAATACTCCCCAAAGTACAGAGATAGAGGTTCGTGGTTTTCTTGGGAGACTAAATTATATTTCAAGATTCATATCACAACTAACTGCCACTTGTGACTTGACCTTTAAAATTTTACGGAAAAAATCAAACAGTTGTGTGGAACGAAGAATGTAACATAAAAACATAAAAAAGAAATTATTCAGAAAATGGTTGTAACATACAAAGATTGACATGAGATGTTTCCGTTTACACTATACGGGTATCACACCTCGATACGCATTTCAACTAGAGCAGCCCATTTTTCCCTAGTATATGCAATTGAGGTTGTGCTACCCATTGAAGTAAGAATCTCCTCGCTAAGAATATTAATAAAAGTCAAACTAAAGGAGTCGGAATGGGTACAAATACGTTTTGATCAGTTGATTTTAATTGAAGAAAAAAGGTTGACGATCTTATGCCATGGGCAATTATATCAAAAAAGACTGAAAAATGCGTACAATAAAAAAAATACATCCTCGAGAATTCTTGGAAGGAAACCTGGTGCTAAAAAAAATCTTACCCATTCAAAAGGATTATCATGGGAAATGGACCTCTAACTATGAGGGCCCATACGTCGTGAAGAAAACTTTCTTAGGTAGGGCTTTTATGCTCACAAATATGGATATATAAGATTTCATCCTCCCTGTAAACTCATACGCCGTAAAAAAATAACACACTTAAATAATGAATACCCGCTAGGTTGAAAACCCGAAAAGGGCAACCTAGGAAAAAATTAGGGTACAAAAAATAATAATAATGAATACCCGCTAGTTTGAAAACCTGCAAAGGCGACCTAGGCAAAAATTAGGGTATAAAAATAATAATAATAAATATCTGCTGAGTTGAAAACCTAAAAGGGCAACTTGGGAGAAGAAGAAAAACGACAACAAAAACAAAGAACATATATTCAAAAGGACATGATCAACAGTATGGTTCGGACTATAACACGAGAATAAAGGTTGTTTACAGTACAAGACAGACAACAACAAGAGATCTAGCTTAAGATCACACTATTAATTCTTCTTCAATAAAAGAGAAAGAACGAAAGAAAAGGAAAAAATAGAATAAGACAAAAAATAGATAAAAAATATTAAGTTCAAGAAAAAAGTATAAGTGTTTTTTCTCATTCATGATTTGAATGGTCGTGTCCAATAAAAATATTAATAAAAACCAAAATATTCATTCATTAATTCATTCATTCATCGATTCATGACATTTTATAAATTTAAAGCCGAGAAAACGACCCGCATGTTGAAGCTGGGAAAACGATTCGCACCCAAAGCCGAGAAAACGACCCGCATCTTGAAGGCGGGAAAACAACTCGCACTCGAAGCCGAGAAAACGACTCGCATTTTGAAGCCGGGAAAACGACTCGCACCCGAAGCCGAGAAAACGACCTGCATGTTGAAGCCGGGAAAACGATTCGCACCCAAAGCCGAGAAAACGACCCGCATCTTGAAGCTGGGAAAACGACTCGCACCCGAAGCCGAGAAAACGACCTGCATGTTGAAGCCGGGAAAACGAATCGCACCCGAAGCCGAGAAAACGACCTGCATGTTGAAACCAGGAAAATGACTCGCATCCCGAAGCCGAGAAAATGACCTGCATCTTGAAGCTGGGAAAACGACTCGCACCCAAAGCCGATAAAACGACCCGCATGTTGAAGCCGGGAAAACGACTCGCACCCGAAGCCGAGAAAACGACCCGCATGTTGAAGCCGGGAAAACGACTCGCACCCGAAGCCGAGAAAACGACTCGCATGTTGAAGCTGGGAAAACGACTCGCACCCAAAGCCGAGAAAACGACCCGCATGTTGAAGCCGGGAAAACGAATCGCATCCGAAGCCGAGAAAACGACCCGCATCTTGAAGCTGGGAAAACGACTCGCACCCGAAGCCGAGAAAAGGACCCGCATGTTGAAGCCGGGAAAACGACTCGCACCCGAAGCCGAGAAAATGATTTGCACCCAAAGATGAGAAAAAAATTAGTATCTTGAAATTGGGTAAAAGACTTACCAAAATCATATTCAGACAAAATTAGACTTGTCATCTTTACTTATCACTTACTTTGATTCTCAAAGTAAATTCTAAGTAAAGAGAGGCAGCTGTCGACACCTAATTTTGTCCGCTACTTTATGATTTTTAATAAATATATATAAAAAACTAAAAAAATAATAATGATGAAAATAATAACAAAAATAAATAGTTATATTTTTAGAAAATCATGGATTGTGTTTGATTTCTAGAAACTTTTACTATTTTCTAAAATAAATAAAAAAAAATAAAAAAAATAAAAATAAACGTATTTAATTGAATTGAATTGATGGTAATAAAAATCATTATAATGGTCATCATTTGAATGAAAAGAAACCAAAAAGAAATGAATCAATAGTAATAAAAAATCAGTATAATGGAGGTCAATTGAATAGAAAAGAAACCGAAGAAATGAATCAATGATAATCAGAATCAGTATAATTGTGGCCAATTAAATGAAAAGAAACTGAAAGAAACAAATTAATGGTAATTTATTTGCAATTATTCTCTTGTCTTTTGTAATCTACACACAAAATGTCTATAAATAGTCTACCACAAGAGGACAATTGGAGAGGGAGAATTCGGAGCACAATTGAGAGAAATTAGGAGCACAATTGAGAGCACAAAAAAAAAAGAGAAGAGAGAATAATAGAGAGAAAAAAGAGAAGAAAGATTGGAACGAGCTACTAAAGAACCTTACTAGTGCAGTAAACACTTTTTTTTTTCTTGTCTATATTTTTTTTACATTATTATTGTTATAGAGTTTTTTTTACTATTCTATGCACGTATGATATAAACAATATTTATTTTTTGGTTTCACGATCAAGTTTTAGAATCAACTAATAAAAATCAATTTGATTGTTGTATAATCATTTATTTAATTTTTATATCAAATTCGTGATCTGTCATTTTTATTGTATTTTATTTCTTGTGCGTTAGATCTTAAATTCTTGATATACAAAGCTTGAACCCTTGTGTTTTAAATATGAAATTATTCTCAAAGTCATAAAATTTGAAACTTTGTTTTTAAAAGTTAAATTTGTTCATAAAAGATGGAAATTTCAAAGACAATAATTTAATTTATATCACAACTCATTGACTTTTTTAATTTCAAAACAAAAATTCCTTTAATATAAGTTCCTATGAAAAAGAAACTAATGAAGCCTCTAATAAAGGTTACTTTGTTTCCAAAATCTTTTATGAAATTAACATCATGCCTCTTTCTTCCGAAATCGTTTTCTCAAAAATTTCAATATAACGAAACGAAAATTTGGTAATGTCCATTACATAACGATAGTGTCAACAATCTCGATTATTTTTCAACACTCAAGAAGCTAATTACTCAAGAAGTTAAATGTTTGAATTCAACTTTTTGATTTCACAATTCAAAGACATAAACCAAAATTCTTTGTTTTGAAATCACTCACTTACTAACACAAAACACATTCATATTCTATAATCTTTCGGTCTTAAGAATTCAACACTTGGTCCCAATACATTAGTAAACAATATAATTTTAGTCTAAAATAATTCATTCAATCATATTCACAATTATTTTTTACATTATCAATACAAATTTTTTAGTGAAATTTTCTATCACAAGTCCAAAATCATTTATTTAAAAACAACTATTTACATAACTCAAACACATATACAAATTAATTTTTCACATTATTGCACATCACATTCGGTCATAGTAAAATTTTTGGGGTTTGGTTTCATTTTTTATTTTTTAAGTTACTAACACCTCTAATCTCAACATTAACAAAACACTAAAGTTAAAAGATCACTTTCATTTTACTCCTTTACTTAACTTTTTATTTTTATTTTTATAAGAAAAAGAGTTTTTGAAAAAATTTCCTTTAATTTCCTAAACACTAATAATAACCATAGTAGTGATAAATAAACAAAATTGAAGTTCAAAACATAAAAAAAAAAAAAAAAAAAGTTCACAATTCCTCCTATATATGCATGCTTACGGGTTTGAGAGAAAAGAAGGGAGAAATGGCTACCTCAACTAGTAATTTTTAGATCTTTGCAATACTCTCAAATAGTGGAACAACTTTGTAGTTGGAAGTCTAGTGATTCGAGACTTCTAAGTTGCTTAAAAATGAAGAAGAAAATTTGGGTTTGAAGAGAAATAAGAGAACGTGTTTGAAAAAAAAGTGATAGTAAGATGATGATACTTAGTCATAATGAAATAATTAATCTACTATTTCAATTCTAAATTAATCTACAAAAATTTCTAGCCACAAAAATTCATCACATAAATTTAATTATAAAATTTAACAATTATCCTTTATGAACTTAGTCATAATCACATCAGATCACTCGCTTTCAAACCTACTTTAGTAGAAATATCTACTACCATCGGAACTCATCTCGCTAATAAATCTAATCGTAAGTTATGACTTATAAAATATTTGTCAATTATTATTATTATTATTATTATTATTATTATATTTTGAAAATGATTCGATTATTAAAATAATCAAATTTAATATTCTTCGCTCAGAAAAATATTACTCAGACATAAATTAAGTCTCAAACGACCAAAGAACTTCAATAAAAAGTTTCGTGGAAATCATAGATGTTTTAAAATTTGAAAACGATAAAATTGTCTGTCGAATTCAAATGCTGAAAAATTTTCAGTCTCAGGTTTTGACTATTTTTACACAGACTAAATTAAAAAAATTTAATCATGAAAATATTATTATGGTACTTTTATTCATAAATGAAAGGGAATTGACAGACTCAATAATATGATTTTAATACAAAACATAGCTAAAAACACTTAAATAAGAATTACTTTTACTACGAGTCTTATATTCTACCGTTTTAAAAACGATTTCGGCCTCGAAACTAGAAGTAAGAGAAACACCCTAAATAGATATCATTGTTACTATCTCTTAATAGCATAAAGCATATTCTACAACTAATCATTCTTATGCACCATTCTCATGATCCTATGGATACATTGTTTTCAATGCTATGCCACAGACTCCCTACTCGCAGTTTAATTCCACCAAAAATGATATTCACACCCATTACCAAACTCCTTGGAAATTTTAGGTCTAGGCAGATAGTTTTGTAATGCTACTTCTAGTCTTAACAACACATCCCATTGACATTTCTCTATTTTTTTTTTTTACCATTCTTAGGAATTTTCCATTGATACATACAATGGAGTATTGTTGTCAATCCAACAAAAACGTTTCTAATATTTTCCTTCCATTCTTGGAACCACATGCTCCAAAAATGTTCTACTTTAGCCTTTTCACTAAGAATTTTAATCCTTTCACCCTCCTATTGACATTCGAATCTTCTTTATTATGGTCAATTTAATTTCAAGATATTTTTCTTACTTGTATGTCCTCAAATCCAAATTCTCAAATCTATTGTTGTCAATTGTCGTTTTTGTCCTTGAGAAACAATAATTTGGACATTTCTTTGTCTTAGCTGGAAGGATCAACTTTCAAGTCTTAAATCTATACCATCCTTTTGTATCTAACCTTTTATCTACCGAACCTTAATCATTCTCCTTGTCATTAATATATCACCAAAATGTTTTTATCGATTAAGTACTCTAACGAACTACTTTGTTTTACTAACCATCTTTAGTTCCACATCCATCTCAAGGACTTAACCATCCGATTTTACATATTACAACTTTTTCGTCACCCTAACAAAGTCACCCATAAAATTTTCCTTCATAAATGAAGCCCTACTCATTGTATATTCAAACACTCTCCCTACTATTTGGATGACCATGAATAAACTTAATAGATCATACCATCCTTAAAGACAAATTCTAAGAGCTGAATTAATATTCCAATTTTCATCTATCAACCAAACTAAACTCCACCTCTTAACTCACTAGGAGTTTTGGGAACCCCGTATGCCTTTAATCACTTATTCCATCAATTGAACACTATGCCTTCAGTTTTCTCTAAAACATTGATTCACGACAACTAGCATCTTTAGTTAATTTCCCTCAGGTATCAACCACTACGGTACCATTGACTACTTTAAAGACTAATTACTTTAGGTAACCCATATCTATAACTTCCACCCAATTTGACAATAACCCAACTTATATTGTCATACACTAATTATCCACACACTTCTTAGTTTTAATTCCTGATCATAAGATACCCATCTCCAATCCAAAGGGTAATTTCACATAAATTCGAAAAGACGACATCCATAAAATTTATAACATCTTCCAATTATATAACCCTGAAGGGCCACCAAAGCAACCTCTACATTTCAAATCATTCTAATGAATCCTTTCCACTGATGATCTTTAAACCTTAATGTCATTAATTTCATCTTAGTTGATTAAAGGTCAACGGTTTAAATTTTTTTGTCTAAAGATCTCTAACTAGACATTAGCCAACTCATTCAATCCATTTGAATCATATATACCTTTTTAGTGTTCTCCAATTTCAACAGAAAAAATTGAAGTATTTTCTATCAAAATCCTTAAGTATCCAAATAACTTGTTGCCTAAATTCCAACTCAACTATGTCATGCAAATTATCACCTAAGGAATATCTCGAAACATTTTCAAATCCATGCCTATGCATCAAGGACTAGCCATAGTAACACCTTAATTCACGTCAATACTTACTATCAAATGACTCAAACCGAAATATCATTTACCCTTGTATCCTCCTGGCTTCACACCTATAACCATCATGAGGTTCAACCTTAACAATCTTGGTTCTAAACATTAGAGGTGTTCAAAAAAACCAAAAACTGAACCAAATTATTTTTGAATTGAACTGATTTATAAAAATTGAGAATCGATCTATTTTCAAACTGATTTTTTAAAACTAGAACTGAACCGAACTGATTTTTAATATGAAAAAACCAAATCGAAACTTGTTTTTAGTTCGAAAAAACTGAACCGAACCGATTTTTATTTCAAAAAACTTGAACCAAATTTGTTTTTTTAGAATTAATTCGGGGGAATTATGTAAAACTTGGTCTATATAAATAAAAAAACTAAGTTAAATCGGTTCGGTTTGGTTCAAAGTAATAAACCAGTGTACTAGTTTATAAAACAGTTCGGTTCGGTTTTTTGAACTGAAGATCAATATGGTTCAGTTTTTTCAAACTAAAATTTAGTTTGGTTTAATTTTTAAACGGTTCTAGTTTAGAACTGAACTTTGCCCATCCCTACTAAACATGATGTATTTCAAACACCAATTATTAGCTTCTTGATGTAGGCTCTACCCTCCTAAACTCTTTATGGTATCACAAGATATTTCTAATCCCTAATGTACAACACCCTTTAAATTATATTATACTCGACTCTGTTGACATTCTAACAACGTGCAAAATATTTGTAAGTCAATCTTACCTGCACCACAACCTCTCCCACTGTTGTGTTTCTTGAACGACTACAAAATCCTTTTCCTACATGTAGAACAACAACTATTCTTCTATAAACATTCACTATCATTATGAAGTTTTTCAACTATCTAACATTGTTATCCAATACCAATCACTATGATGTTTTCCACTATCATTGAGTTATTGATGTGATCAATCCCACATCTTGTTATTAGCTAGGTAATATCCGATCATGATGAGGTACAGAGTAACCTCTTTTTATTTTTAGTATTCTCTTATTAGTCACATTCACGAAGTCGTGAGCATGAAAATGCTCGAGTTTATTTTCACCTTAAAAATTCCTCCACGAGCCACATAAGGTTCTACTATATTTTCCACCACCCAAATTCTCTTTAACTAGTATCTACCATCTTCAACTCAGTTGGTTTGTAGAACTCAAGCACTCCTGCAAGACGACTTACCTATAGGTGCACAATCAATCTCTCAAAAGGCTCTTTGTAAGTCCACATTACATCTAGAGCTATTTCAAAACGTCTATATATATAACAAGTAATCTTTCATCTAGTGAAATTTAACACAAACATTTTAAGACCTTTTAAAACCTCCATATATATATATATATATAGCAAGTAATATTAGCTCTTCTTGAAGTTTAAAAGTAAACTTTCAAAGTTTTTCCAAATCCTCCATGATGTTATCTTGCATCTGGTTGAAGTTTTAAATAAACTTACTTTTAGCTCTCAAACCTCCAAGTGGCAAGTCATATAACTTTTGATTTAGTTTGAATTGAATTTATAATGTTATTCTACAGCCTTCATACAACAAGTTATTATGCGTCTTATTGTAAACTAACAATAGTAGATAATGTACCAAGTCACCTTTGCATGTGATTTAGAAATAGAAAAGTTCTACATTTGAGTTGTATGCTTCAGGATTTAAACATATTACTCACATGAAGTTCACAAAAAAAAAATTAAAAATCCAGCGAATTAAACAATTTAATTTCTATAAATAAAAATTGGTAATAAATTTTTAGTTTTGGTTCGAAGGTACCATTTTTATTCTTTCACGCCAATCTAAATTTAATATTCGCTCGAAGTCTTCAACTTCCCTATATAAACAAAAACACACTTGATTAATGCATTATAAAACAAAGAAACAAATCAATAATTAACTAAGTAACGAGGCCATTTAAGAAAAAATCCTAACAAGACCATCATTTTCATAAGTTTCATTTAATAACCATTCCAAAAATTATACGAATAAACCATATCTAAAACAAATGCAAACATAATACAATGTTTAATTATGTCCAACAAGCTAGAAATATCTAGCACTACTAAAAAATTGAAGTTAGTGATAAAATTAGTTTTAATAAAATAAATCTCTCCCTAATTTATTGTTGACATAAAATAAATCTCCCCCGCTGAAAAAGTTCACTAAAATACTAAAATGTAGTTACTTAAATTTTGAATCCATCTATTTTGCATGTTAAGTCTAGAGAATTAAGCAAAATGATATTCTCTGACCCAATTATTTCTTTTTCTTTTTCATTGTATAATCTCAGTGTATTTCTAAAGACTAATTATTTTGAGGATTAGAAACACATTCAACGGTTGTCTCAAAATCACAAATTCCTAAAGGACTCGTTTAGCTTACCATTCGTATGAAAGTGTAGTTTGGTTAATGAATTGACTATATGGTAGAAAGATGATAAAAAAAAGTATAAAAATATATATAAAGAAAATTATTTTTGGACATGAATATTTATTTGAAAGTAGATGTATAATTATACTCATATGAATATAATTGTGTTTATTCCACAAAAATATTAAGAACTAAACGCAACGTGTTTTCTAACCTGTCAATTTTCTCCATCAATGAAGGATCTAAATCAGCATCAGTAAGATCTTGAATCTCTGAGTGTGTACTTGAAGAGGCGTCTAAGGCATTGTCAAAATTGTCATTTTGATGTGGAGAATGATTAGGAATTGACTCCTACAAGATATCAAAAGATACTTAATTGTGACAAATAACCAATTTAAAAAGTATTAACATGAAGGCATCAAATATTAATAGTGGTCATGCAAGCCATGAAAATGATGATACAAATCATACAAACAACCTCCAACAAATGTTCTCAAAAAGAATAAGTGGCAAGAGCCTAACCTTATTATGAAGTTCGATTGCATTTTCTTGGTAGGGAGTTTTTTCATTTTGTTTTTTTCGCCTCTTCTTCTTTTTATTCTTTTTTGTTGTAGTTCTTTTGGTATCTGTCAAATTATATGTATCTCTCAGCTTATTTATACAATAAAAAAAAAAAAATCAAAGACAGAGCATCAAGTTATTAGACTAAGTATGCTATACTCCAAACAACATGATAGAATAAATGAGTAAAAATAATGTTGCAACAAGAAATGTGAATAGGGTAGAGGACATGGCATTATAATTACCCCCATCTTGACCATTTATAAATGAGAGTAGCTCATCGATTGAGCGTTCATCCTTCAATTCCTGTTGTACCTCAACATCCTGAAATTTGGAATAAATAATAATAAGATGAATTACAAATTTTTGTTTTAAACTTTTAGAAAACTATTTTTCAAGTAGTTTTCATTTTTAATAGTTCTAATATGAAAATTTATTGATGTCGTCGTCTTTGTTTATTTGGATGCTAAGACAGCTATAATATTAATAAACATTCAATTCAAACATTTGTTTCAATAGAATAGAAAAGGTAGAACATGCCATCTAAAGTTTGAAGCCAAATGTATGATTTGTTAAAAATGTAATTCATAAATGATCATTAGAGGTGTTAATAACAGAAAAGTTAGTTAGAAGTAGTTAAAGGGAGATTAAGAGTTTGTTAAGAAGTTCATATGCAAAGTGTTTGATATAAATACTTAATGTAAACTCAGTTGCTTGAGCGGCAAATAATCACAAAACTTGATGCTTTCAATTCATTTTCTCATTCCATTCTTAATTCTCTTAACTTAATTATCACATATTTATATGTTCTAATAGATTCCAGCTAAATATGATAACGGAAAATAAATATTAATCAACTAGAAATTCAAGTAATGACATATACCTAACTTTACATACCATATTCTAAATTTCAAAACTATGCATACGTTTCTTCATTTATGTGATCATACATTACATTTTTTTTATCTATGAAGAACAGTGTGGGGGACAAAAACTAAAGAGTTTTAAGCGGAGAATTTTACACATGCAATTTTTAGGGAGAAACACATACCTTAAATGATAAAAAAAATTCAATATACACTAATCTCTTAAGCGGGAACTCACATTCTTGACCAACATTAGTTTGCTATCAAAAATATACACTAAAGAATTTATTTATAAATTATATATATAAATTCATAGCTTTATTATTGTTCAACTAATTATGGCTTGTTGCATCGGGATGAGAATGCAAATGTTAAATGCAGTGTGTATCATGCATTGAAGTGCTAAATCAATATATTTTTTTTTTGACTTGAAACTAAAATACCAAAGGAAGATAGAAAAAAAAATGCCACAAAAAACTATAAAGAATGGTAAATAAATAAAAATAATAACTGATAGATATCATAGCATACCTCGGGTCTCGCAATTATCATAGCAGCTTTAGGCATTTGAAAAATGAAAGAGATTTGGCAAAAGTCTTCAACTAATATAAAGCAGGAGCTGCTACATGTGATGTCGTGCCAAACATAATACACAAATGAATAACATAAAATTGAGAACAATTTAATTATTTTATTAAAAAACCGAACTGTGTAATTATTGATTGTGTTTATAAATCATCCATTGAGAATTAAATTTATTATGTAAATATTCGAACTAAAATTCCATATTTTACCAATCATAGTGGCAAGTTTTGTTGAAATTGTAATTAATAATGTTAGTTAGAAGTTGTTAGATAGTATTAGAGGTGGTTAGTAGTTAGTTATGACATTTACTATTGTAAGTGTTTGATAAAAAATCAAGTGCAAGTACTTGTAATGTAAGCACTAACATAATTTTGTTTCTCTTCATTCCTTTCTTTTACCACTCTTCATTCTCTCACCTTTAATCAACTAAATACTAGAAATCAAGTGTTCTAACAATTGACATCGAGAGCTCAGTTCAAATTCAAAGGGAAACACGAGCGATAGGGAGATTCCTCAAGAACTTGGGAACACGAGTGTGAGTGCAAAAACAAAGAAGAATCATGAATGGATGAGGAAGTTTTCCATCTAATTTTTTAATTCTTGATAAAAAAAATTGGGAAAGATTGTGCGCATCAACAAAGTCAGTGCTTGAAACTCAAGAAGTGGTACAAGATAGATATGATCAACTTGGTCCAAATTCAAAAGATGTGCAACGAGAAACATTAAAAGATTAAAAGTAAAAGGACTGCATGGCTCTCTTCTACATTCAATAAAGTATTGATTCAAACAATTTTAAAAGAATATCAAAGGTCTCCACATCAAACGAAGCTTGGGATATCTTGAAGAATATTATACTGGTGGGGAGAAGATCAAGAAAGTATAGCTTCAAATGTTGAGGAGGCAGTACGAGTTGCTGCAAATGGAAGAGGATGAGAGTGTAGACTACTTCAATTGTGTGGAAACAATTACAAATCAGATGAAGACCAATGATGAAATGATGACTGATGTGGTGATTGTTGAGAACATCTTGAGAACTCTAACATAGAGATATTATCACATAGTGGTGGCCATATAGGAATAAAAGGATATTGAGATATTAAAGGTATAAGACTTGCAAGGTTCACTATAAGCTTATGAACTGAGGGTGAAGGAAAGAAATGCGGCAAACACACTTTACAAGCTCAGGTCAGCAAAAAAGTCAATCAAGATGAAGGGAAATACAAGAAGGGAAACAGAAAATTCAAGTGGCACAAGAAGAAAGACTCTAATGAAGGTGCTGGAAATTCAAAGAATAAAAATTGCGCTGACAATTACAACAAGAAATCAAATGGCAATAAAGGAGGGAAAAAGAAATTCAATAAGAAAGGATTCAATACTATAACTTTTAAAATTGGGGATATTTTGCTGATGAATGTGGAGCAAAGAAGGTAAAGAGAAAGCAGAATGAGGCTCAGATGGCTCAAGATGAAGATTTAGACTCACACGTTGTGCTGTTGATGGTTGCTAATACCTCAGATGATGAATGCCTTGAATTATGGTACCGTGACACAGGCTGCTCCAACCACATCACATGTCATAAGAAGTGGTTTGTAAGTGTTAATGAGAAGGTAAAGAGGTAAATCAAATTTGTTGATAATAGCATAGTGATTGTTGAAGGTGTTGAGAAAGTATTGATTTAGATGAGGGATGACAATCAATCATTCATATGTGAGGTTCTTTATTTTCCAAATATGAAGAACAGTTTGCTGAGTCTTGGACAATTAATAGAGAAGGGATATTCAATGAAGATGGAGCATGGCCAAATGAAGATGTTTGATAGCTCAAAGAGACTAGTTCTTACGACACCACTCTCAAAGAATAGAACATTCAAAATTGGGATTCAAATTAGTGAAAATCAGTGTTTGGCTGCTGAAGTCAGGAGTGAAAACTTGCTATATCATCAAAGATTTGACCACTTGAATTTTAGGAGTCTTCAAATGTTAAAAGGTAGGGACATGGTGCAAGGACTCCCTAAAATTCAGGTCCCAAAGCATTTATGTGAAGAATGATGTCAGGCCAAGCAACATAGGAACCCATTCAAATGTGAAGTGCCAACTAGATCATCAAAGAAACTGGAGGTAATATTTTTCTGATGTTTGTTGTCCACTTTAGGAGGTTTCACTAGGGGAAACAACTATTTTCTGTCATCCATTGGTGAATTTACATGAAAAACACGAATCTACCTAATTAAAAGAAAAAGTGAAGTGTTTAATATGTTTAAAAGGTTCTAATTGGTGGTATAAAAGCAAAGTGTCTATTTCCTTAAAGTGATTAGAATAGATGGAGGAGGTGAATACAAATATCATGAGTTTTGTGAGAAAATATGAATGATACAAGAGTTATTTGCACCATACACACCAAAACATAATGATGATGGCGAAAGGAGAAATATGACCATCTTGAACATGGCAAGAAACATGTTAAAGAGAAAAAAGTTACCTCAAGTTATGGGGAGAAGCAGTATCAACTACTATATATATTTTGAGTAGATGCCCTACAAAGAGACTTGGCACTAAGACACCATATAAAGCTTGGTATGGAAAGAGACCAAATATGAGTCATCTAAGAGTGTTCGGCTCATTGTGTTTTAGACATGTGTCTGCTTAAAAACAGAAGGAAGATGGATGACAGGGCTGAGCAGATGGTGTTGTTGGGCTATGACTCAGCTAAAGCCTACAAGTTATATGATCCAAACAAAAGAAGAGTTGTTAAAAGTAGAGATATACTAGTGGATGAATCCAAAAGATGGAATTGGGAGACATGTGCCACAACCAACATAATTAGTGCAATGATAGTTGATCTTGATGATAATTAGGCAACAGATCTAGTAACACAACCAACTCAAGAACCAGCGAGATGATCTAGTAGAACTAGACAACCTTTTGTATGATTGAACAACATTGAAATAGCATGTGATTCAGCAATCAATACAGACAGAGAGTTGATACACTTTGCATTATTAGCTGAATCAAAACTAGTCAGTCATGATGAGGTCGTAAGTGATTCAAACTAGAGACCATCAATGGAAAATGAGCTTAATGC
The DNA here is from genome assembly GCF_000331145.2 of Cicer arietinum. NCBI lineage: Eukaryota > Viridiplantae > Streptophyta > Magnoliopsida > Fabales > Fabaceae > Cicer > Cicer arietinum. The sequence goes on from NC_021165.2 coordinate 38,728,546, forward strand.
CATTGAAAGAAACAAGACCTCGGAGCTGATGACGCTACCTATGCACAAAACACCAATTGATGTGAAGTGGGTCTATAAAATCAAAATGAAGTCTAATGGTGAGATTGCCAAGTAGAAAGCTAAACTGGTAGCAAAAGGGTTCCTGCAATGACCTGGACTGGAATATGATGAAGTATATGCACCAGTCGCCATGCATCAACTAGATGTGAAGTCTGCATTTCTCATTGGATCATTGGATGAAGAAGTCTATGTAAGGCAACCACTAGGATATGAAATAAAGGGAAGAGAACCCCTCTAGGGAAGTGGTAGGATCATTGAGGTACTTGTGTAACACAAGACCTGACAAGACCTGACAAGACCTGACATATCCTATAGTATAGGGCTGATTAGTAGATACATGGGAAAATCCTAGAGTACCCCTCTACTTGGAAGCAAAGAAGATATTGAGATACATTAAAGGAACTAGCGAGTATAACCTGCTATATCCTAGAAGTTCAGATGAAAGTAAAGCCGAATTAATAGGATATACTGATGCTGATTGGTGTGGAGATAAGGATGATAGGAAAAGCACTACAAGCTATGCGTTCATGGTGAATAAGACATCAATATCATGGTGCTCAAAGAAGCAAAACATAGCAGCTCAATCTTCATGTGAGGCTGAGTATGTGGTTGCATCAATGAGAGCTTGTCAAGCTCTATGGCTCGCTGAATTGATGACTGAGATAGGATTGAGAAATAAAAGACCATTGAGGATGTTGATTGATAATAAATATGCAATAGACTTAGCCAAGCATCCAATTGCACTTGAAAGAAGCAAGCATATTGAAACATGATTTCATTTCTTGAGAGATCAAGTGATCAAAGACAAATTGAAGTAACATCTTTACAAAGTCCTTAAAGAGATTGAAGTTCCAAGAGATGAGAAACAAGCTTGGAGTAATATCTTTAACCATTTTGAATTAAGGAGAATATTGAAATTGTAATTCATAATGCTAGTTAGAAGTTGTTAGAAGGTGTTAGAGGTGGTTAGTAGTTAGTAGTTAGTAGTTAGTTATGACAGTTACTATTGTAAGTATTTGATATAAAATCAAGTGTAAGTACACTTACTATTGTAATGCAAGCAATAATAGAATTTTGATTCTTTTGATTCCTTTCTTTTTCTACTCTTAATTCTCTCTACTTAAATCATAGAAAATCAAGTGTTCTAACAAGTTTTACCATAGATTATATCTTGATATAAGTGGTTTCTTATAAGTCTGTATTTAAAAATCATTTGATATCCTATTATCATATGATGTGAGACTCAAAAAGTAGAAGGTCACTATCTTACATAATGATAGAATAAAGAGAACCTCAACTTCTACTTTTAAAAAATAACATCATTTATAATTAGTATTTTTTTTGTGAATCATTACAGTGATTTATTGGGGATTATCTATCCTGGTAGTCCTAACACGACATGACTAATTAAAAATATAGTCAATAAAGATTCATCTTAAAACCAAACAAAATATTATATAACTAATGAATTTCAAATCAAATTTATTTGAGAGAAATTTGTATGCCCTAGTAAAAAGTAGTACCCGCAAAACAAATGGTTAATTAAATTTTTTTAGGCAACAAATACACTTTATCACCTACCCACCAGATATATATTATATTTTTTCTATTTACAGTTTATTCATTTGGGCTCATAATTGCCCAACTGTAATTTTAATTTCCCTTCAGATACCATCTTGCTTTCATTCTAATGTCATTTTTATGTATTTTTTAGATAACTGTCATTATTGAAGGGAATCAACTGATTAATAAATTCAAATTCTTATTTAATTCTCTCTATCGCTAAAATAATTGAAAAATAACTAATATAAATATATACTATGAAAATTCAAATTCGTATTTAATTTTCTCTATCTATCTTTAAAATAATTGAAAAACAATTAATATAAATATATACTATGATAATTTATTTTCTGACAATATTATCAATATATTATTGTATATGAAGTCAAATACATAATAGCGATATTATAATTATTAGAAGTAAATGTTAACGTTATTAATAGATACTATAGTGGTATGTATTTTTTTATATCTTAGAAGAGATGATAAATTCTATTATAATTAACTGAAAAACTGTGAGGTCAGTTTGACATTTAACCTAACAATATCGATATTTTCTAGTTGAGCTAAGACTTAAGAATTGATAATGGTATATGCAAATAAAAAAAATCTATTATTGAATGTTTATAGTATAAATTTCACATAAGAATACATTGATAAATTTATATAACAATTTCCTTAAAAAAACATTGATTACAATAACTTTCCTCAAAAATAATAAATGATAATTTATTGAGTAAAAATATTAAATGCATTATTAAATGATACTTTATATTATTAAATAAAAAATATTAAAATATTTATATAAAATGAAAATATTGAATATCAAAGTTAGTTCATGAACGGATCAATTATATATCATTTTTGAAAGAAAGTCATGAACATAATTGCTAACAATAACTTTTATGAAATATTAGTAATTAAATTCAAAATAATAGTGACATTACATGATAAGTATTCGATAATAATAAGTATTACCATAATAAAATACTTAAATAAATATTTTAAACATGGTCTAACAACGGAATTATATTATTCTTTAAACAAATCGACACAATCATATTAAAATACTTCTTTTGAACAAGTATCATATTATTTGAAAAATAAATTTTTTTTAAAAATAAAATATAAAATCAATTCAATCATATTATATAACAAATAAGTTTTTTTTATTTTATTTTAAATTTAATCCTCCTTTCAATTATGTTAAAAGAAAAAAATAGACAATGGTCAAACATAATTTGAAAACTCTTTCTTCTTCTCAAACATAAAATAATTAATAAACCGTCCTTAGGCTCAACAGACAAAAATGCCTGCCGATATTATTAAGTCAAACATCATATTTCATATTTTAACCAAGACCATGCAGTTGTGTGTGAGTTTCTGGTGGTATTAATCATTTCGTGACAACAAAAATAATAATAAACCATCATTGACATTGTTTCCTTCAAAAAAATAAAATAAAAGTGATAACACATCCACTATCATAATTTTATTACCATTTAAATTGTTGGATGTGTTCCTCCTACCTTCTAATGACTTATTTTAATGATTTTATTGTAGCTCTACACAATGATTTACCTTTCTTATTTTCGAGTTTCATAGGATCACCTAAGCATCAAGAAAACAACAAAAAGTATAAGATATTTCGATTACCTCGAGGAACACAAAAATGAGAAGTGAAGAAGACGGAAAGGTAAATGAGGAAGAGATGAGAGAGAAGATGAGATTGATGTGACGGGAGGCGGTTAGGGTTTTTGCAGCTAAAAAGAATGTGAAGTCATTTATATAGAAAGTTGAATTAAATAAAAGAAAGCAATAGATTAACTTATTGGGCTTAACTATATGTACTTGATTGAGGTGTAAAAATGGGCTTGACCGTTTTAGCTTGAGAAAAACTTTAATTCTACCCCTACAATTATATTCCTACCCTACAAACCTTTGAAAATTATCCAAATAACTATTGGTAAGATAAATAAAATAAAATAAAATTCAAAAAGAATTATTGAATAGATTTTGTGTTTAAAAAAACTCAAATTTGACTTTCCTTAAACACATCTAGAATCTCTTGGTGGTGAGAGTTTTATGTCAACAAAATATAAATTGAGTTTTTTGAAACACATGTAAAATCTCGTGGAGATGAGAGTGTTTTTAATTATTATTATTATTTTTAAAACGTGAAGGATAAATCCAAAATTTAGGAAATTTGTGGAGGTAAGGGTACACTTGTAGGAATATAGGCTAAGTTTTACATAGCTTGATATAAAATATTGGAAATTTGGCATAAACTTGAAACACATAATATACATATCGTTAAGTCATGTAGTCCAGAAAGGCACTACCTTCACATATTACTGGAAGAAAACAAAACATAAAAGAAGTAAAACACCATGTAGTTTGGGGGACTCATGCGAGATATTAAACGTCCCACCTAACACCTTTACACACTAGTTAATGAAAAGTAAAATTGAAGAAACAAAAGTATTGTACAAACTTCATATGTCATCATCTACCACCTCAACGAATAGTATCGGGAGCTCCACGGAGGGATCAATCACACTTGAACCCTTTGAGGATATCATGTCCTCCTCAAACCTCCTAATTAACTCTAATAAAAGGTCCAATATGTTATCGTCCAAGCGTGAACTATTCATGTCATGAACACAACCTTTTTATTGGTGGGATTGTTGGAACCAAATCGGTTTGAAGAAATATGTCCCTCACTTGTTTTGATGATAACAAAATTATTTACGAGAACAAATTAATGCACTAACATTTTGATTAAGTGTGCAGGTCTTAGATCAAGTAAAATTTATAGATTCTTATGTCGTATCCTCTGATAATTGGACGAAGACAAAGGAACAACATGACTTTGCTTGACTTTTTCCCTCTATGTTTGATACACAAGTGACATTGTGTTTTGGTTGCCTCTAAAAGGAAAGAAATGCCATACTTCAGTTGTCTCTAGTGAATGCAAATGTGTTGTGGATCATCTACCACCGATGAATTCAACAAGCATATAATTTTATGACTCTGATAGTCACATCAAATGTCTGATCGATTGACTCTTGAGTTACCATGTATCCTCTAAAGAAATCAACGCTCTGAAAAAGTCAACTATATGAAGAAGTCAATGCTCTAATGAAAGTTAACACTCTAAAGAAGACAACATTTACGCATCATCTGATGAACCTCATGAGTCTGCTACTTATTTGAAGTTCTTAAGACATGCTATGACCATCGTATCCTCTGCTTCCCAACTAACTTAGACAAGATACACCATTTCAGTTACAAGATCAATTTTAGAAAGTTTCTATGGCAAATCAATATCAAAAGATATGATACAAAACTTCATGAATTATGTTGATTTCTTGCAATCAAGACAACAAATAGAAACCCTAATAGTTATGTATAAAAGAATCTGAATTCTTCAAAGGAAATCATCAAGAAACATATAAGTTATAAGCACGTATGCACCATATCTCATTATCATTATGTTTCACTTGTGCTGAGAAAAAGTTTTGAAGTAACAATTTTGTAAACACACTCTACGAGAGCTAATTCAGAAAACTCCAAAACCTTTTGTTTGTAACCTAGACCATTAGTTGTTTCCTTCCTCAACAACTTGATTGTACTAAGCTAGAAAGTTGAGAAGATTGAACACAATCATTGTGACTAGTAAGTGTTCAAGTGTAAGTTTGATGCCATGGTGAACTAGTAGATTAAATCCTTCAGGTTGAAGGGACTGGACGTAGATATCATGTTGGTGGTAAAAAAGGATAAAATCTAACTCTGAAATAATACCACCATAAGAAAGGTCACAACATAATAACTTGTCCTATGCTAAAAACATGAACAAAAAAAAAGATAACTTTCATAACTAACAAATCATAACCAACCAAATTTGGGTACCAAAGAACAAAATAATTTATCTTGCAGATGTCCTTAGCAAAAAAGTCAAAACACCAGTCATGGCATCTAGACAATGGATGCTCGACACATTTTGGAAGAAAATTCTATGTTCCAAGAGGTGACCCTTTAGAATAGAGAATTTGTAGGATTTGGAGGTAATCAGAAGGGTAAGATAATTAGAAACAACACAATATGTAATGGTTCTCTTCCCTCTTTTGAGAATGTTTTATTTGTAAAAGGACTAGTATGAAAACAATATGTTAAAAGACATGAACCTCAAGATTGGAGGATTGATCAACATAGTAAATATCAGAGGAACCAGATATATCATAAGAACCAAATATATCAAATGAACCAGATATATCAGAGGAATAAATACATCAGAGGAATCAAGATTATTAAAGGAACAATCAAAATTAGAAGATATCCTTGAGCACTTAAATCAAGTTTATTAAGAATGCAAACCTGGATAAGAATACAAATTCCTTTATCCAAAAACTCTAAATAGAGGAAATACAAATATGTATAATAGAAAAGAAACCAATTGGAACCAAGTTGATTTTCTTAAAAAAAAACATATTGATGTCTAGGTTCTATTTTTCCTTTCCTTTAATTAATTGTCTGTAGATATGATATTCTATTTAGTGTATATACACGATATTTTAGTCTTACCTTAAAGAATCCCACTTACAGTTTTTAAAAGGATCTTTACATATTTGAAATGCACTACAAACCTTAGTTTGGGTTATAACCCATTCTCTAAGTACATGTTAGTAGGTTTCTATGATGCTGACTACCCTGGAGATAAGCTAGAAAGAAAGAGTACCAATGGAAATTTTATATTCCTTGGTGGCAATCTAATCTTCTGGTCAAACAAAAGACAAGATATTATTCTCTTTTACATTCTAAAGAAAAACATAGAGATTAAAAATCAGTTTATAAGGGATTATGTCCAAAAGGGTATTTTAGACATTAAAGTTGTCGACATTGATCATTAGTGGGCTGATATTTTCATAAACCCCTTGCCAAGGACATATTTAGTCTTATAAAGAAACAACTAAAGATTCTGTTTATCAAAGAATGATATTTAAATTTGAAGGTGCAAATACGAGAAGGGGAGGGGGG
>NC_021165.2:38735674-38740830 GCF_000331145.2 Cicer arietinum
GGGGATGGTTGAATTGTGTTTGCCAAAGTTGATAACATTTTGCTAATTTGATGAAGGTTGGTTGATTTTTATGAATTACTTAGATAAGAAGCAACCAGACTCAGAGGTAGCAAGCAATAAAAACATAAATAACTTAGATTTTTCTTGGTTCACCACTAACTTGGCTACATCTAGTTCCCTCATTTAGAATACTTTAATCCACTAATTCAAATACCTTGAATTACAAAGCACATAACCCTCAAAACTAGTCTTCCCAAACAGTCTGACAACCTTATACTTTTGAGTAACTAACCACATTGACCCTACAAGCCAAGTCTTCTCCAAACAATCTGAAACCTCGGATTGAAGAAGGAATTAACCATATTGATTCTATAAGTCATGTCTTCTCCTAACAGCCTGACAACCCATGATTGCATGAGGAACTAAATCACTATCGAGTTGGACAAAAGATTGGAACTTTAAATATTTGCTTCTAACAAAATTGATAATATTAATAACTCTCACACTTTAAGAAAAGAACACTTAGAAAATATTTGTAACTTGAACAAGTGTTTCTCTCTTTGAACTCTATGATGAATTGGGAATTTTGAACTTGGGTTGTTATACTCTTTTTTGCTTTTTGATAATCTTCTTCAGATCTTGAATAAATCTTCTTCAAATCTTGACTATATCTTCTTTTCAACTTGGTCAAAGATTTTCTGCAATTATAAACATGAATCAAATCTTATTTTAGATTTTCCTTAATTATAAATTTGAATCAAAAATATTATTTTAGATTTTCTTCAATTATAAATTTGAATCAAACTATTATTTTAGATTTTCTTCAAAAGCATGAATATTATTTCATACTCTTTGAAGTCAAATATATTGTTCTCATAAAATATTTTTGTTATCAACAAAACTCTAAGTATAAAATCAACTTGGTTCCAACAAAATTCTATATATGCTTTGCCTCTGTTAAAAAAGAGTGAATGGTTAAAAATAAGTTTGCTCTGCCTCTGATGACATTGAATTTATTTGTGCGTCTAGTTAATTTAAATTCGATTAATCTTGAATATGAATAGTTTTTTTATTTATTTTTCAGAAGTTATGATACTCTAAGAGGTGATTCACACGTGCGTCTAGTAATTATTTTTAAAACTCAATTGTTTTGGCTCTTAAACCTTTTTATTTCTCACAATCATTCACAACTCCCATACTTTCTTTCTTTTGAAAACAGTTTAATTTCCCGCTCAACCTAATTCTGTCCTACTTCAATGGCGTCAATTTCTTCCTCGAAACCCCTCAATTGCAAATGCCTCCTAAGTTCCAACACTTCAATGTAACTTGGATCAAGTGTATATTTTTCACGAACTACAGGTCGATTTCACAAACCTAGCTCAAAATTATTTCAACTTCATTGATGACCTAGTTGAGGTAGGTTGGTTTGATTACTTTAACCTAGAACAAAAGATTTCTCTGGATGTTCTAGTAAAAGCGATTTAAAGGTTTACTGATGCAAACATCGATGAAGAGGTTTCAAGCACTATGTTGGGTGTCCCAATCAAGACCACTCAACAATGCCTTTCTACTATCACGAGATGCCCCGATGAAGGCATGATGTTCGAGAAATGGGTAATAATTAAGGGTTGACACTTTTATAATCAACAAAGAACTCTTTGAAGACCCTAAGGTGAACTTTAAGTCTGTCCACCACAAACCTAAGTATCGAGTTCTTTTCAAAATTCTTACTAGGTATGTGGTGCCCAAGGGTTGGTCGGTGGACCTTGTTAGCAAAATTCTTATGTATTTTGTTTTCTTTGTATTTTCGTTCTTTTTCCTTTCATTTCATCTAATGACAAACAGGGAAGAATGTATTTTTGATAAATTTTAAGCAATGAATTTTGCCTGATTCTAAACTTCAGTTACTAATTCACATTGAGCTACTTGTCATAATATACTTCATCTTATGAATTAAACTTGTATGTTCTAAGGGGAATTTTTTTGGAACCAAGTAAGTTTGAAGAAATATGCCCCTCACTTGTTTTGATGATAACAAAGTCATTTTGGAAACAATTTAAGGCACTAACCTTTTTATTAAGTGTGCAGGTCTTAGATCAAATAAATTTTATAGATTCTTATGATGTATCCTCTGATAACTGGAAAAAGACAAAGGAACAACAAGACTTCACTTGACTCCATTTTTTTAACTCTGATATGTGAGCGACGTTATGTCCCAGTGGCCTCTGAAGCACAAGCAATGTTGCTCTGATCGTTTGCCTCAAATGAATTTAGCAAGCATTTGTTCGTGTGCCTTTGATGAATTTAGCAAACGTCTGATAGTCTGCCTCTGATAAGCATGACAAACAAGTGAATGCCTTTGCCTCTAATAATCATATCAAGTGTTTGACTGTATGACTCTGAGTTACCATGTATCCTCTAAAGAGTTCAACGCTTTGAAGAAGTCAACTCTCTAAAGAAGTCAAAGTGATGATGAAAAGCAAAGCTCCAAAAAAGAAAAAGCATTTACATATCCTCTAATGAACAACTTGAATCTGCTACTTGTATGAAGATCTTAAGACATGCTTTGACCATCATATCATCTACTTCCCAATTGTCTTAAACATAATACGCTAAATCAATAGGAGATCAAATTTGGAAAGTTTCTACTGTAAATCAATCACAAAAGATACGATATTAAACTTTATGAATTTTGTTGATTTCTTGCAATTAGGACAACAGTCAGGAACCCTAATCGTTATGTATAAAAGGACGTGTATCCTTCAAAGGAACATATTTGCACTCTTGCTCATTATCATTCTATTTCACTTTAGTGCTGAGAAAAATTCTGAAGTAACATATTTTTAATCACTCTCGGCGAAAGCTAATTCCAAAAACCCCAAAACGTTTTGTTTGTAACCTAGCCTAGTAGTGGTTACCTTTCTCAACAACTTGACTATACTAAGCTAGAAGATTTACAAGATTGAACACAATTAGTGTGACTAGTAGATGTTCAAGTGTAAGTTTGATTCTACGATGAACTAGTGGATTAATTCATTCAAGTTGAACGGATTAGACGTAGCTACCGAGTTGGTGGTAAATTAGGATTAATCGTTGTGTGTCTCTGCTCTATTTTCTTTTAACTGGACTGTTTTCTTTACTTTAGTATAGCAATCCGAAAAAGTTTTTAATTAGAAAAAATAATTCAAACCTCGTCTTTCTTGTGTTTTTCGTTCTATAGGGATGAAATCCAATGAGCTACCTAGAGAGTATTCAAAATTCTTTGAAAATGTATGTGTTAAACGATCTTCAGTACTCACATCCACCTGACATTCCTAATGCAAGGTCCCCCTTGAATATATGTCACCATTCTTGTGTAAAACTCTTGGTTAAGAATTTCGTCTAATCCCCATAGGTTCTCTATCTCGAGGTTGGTCCACATAGAACTCTACCTCGAGATTCGTGGTGGTTGCCAATTTGCCATATATCTCTGTTGGATAATCTTCCAGGAAATATATATAAATTTAATTAGGGTTAAATAAGTTTTTTATTCCTATAAATATATCATATTTGGTTTAGTTCCTCTAAAATTTTTCTTCAAACAATGATCCCTCAAATATGATTTTTTTTAAGCTTTTAGCGCATAAATATTTATATTTAATTATCTTTTTTGTTAAAAAATTTTTAAATTTTTTTAAGAAAGATTCTTATAATGTTCTAAATATACTTTCCAAAAATCATTCAAAAATTGGAATGATACACATGAGTTTGCTTAAAAGTTGGGACCAAAGTTGTTGATCGAAAATATTTGAGGAACCATTGTTTGAAGCAAAGTTTTAGACGAACTGAAAGCGAAATATTGTATAATTATGAGGAACAAAAACTTATTTAATCTATTAAATTATACAAGTACAGACAAAACATGGGGCTAAGATTCATGTAAAAGGGAGAAAAATGGGATAAAAGTATGTAAAAAAGGTAAATACGATGCCAGGTACATGCAACACATAAAAGGATGAGTAAAAGATTTAACATTGAGTAATATCTCATATTAACTCCTATCTACCTAAATATTTAACCCTTTGTATGCAAACACTTTGGCCAATAACTGATGCCATAAACACTCCTAATTATGTTAGATCTATCCATGACATGGGTTTGGATTGGATTCAGTTGGCAACCTAGCAGTGTTGAAGGGAGTGCTTTGAGATGGGTTTTGTGAACTTCAAACTCGAAGTTTAGGGTTTATTAACCTGGAGAGAGTTCAGGTTAACGTGATGATTGTAATCCTACTCAAACCATGTCATAGATAATCAACCCTTATAGATTATTGTTGATATCGTGATATCATTTTTTATGTTACTATTGGTATAATATAATATAGTCATCGTAATAGATAGTTTGTTCAATAGAAAATCGAGTATGACTTAATTGTTAGATCCAAAGATAGAAAAAATTGTATGAAAATTGTCTTGCATCTTATGATACCCAAGCTACGGTCGGTTCCAAAATGTATCTTCAATGAAGTACATCTTTTGTAATATAAGGGGTGTAGCCAACCCCCATTCTAAGTTGGCTTTTAAGAGGCTTTGTATAAAACACAAACATGACTTTTATTCATTGTAAAAACTTAGAAGAAGCAAGGTAAGTTTTCTCAATAAAAACCCTCTGTAATCTTAATCTTAAGTTGTTAGTTGTTAATCAAAGAAATAACGAAGATGGGTTATTCGTGGTGTTTAAGCTCTACTCATATCACTCCCTTTGTTTCTAATGTTTATTCACATGTTTCTTTTACAGTGTCTTATAATGGGTCTACCTTTGCCTTTTCAATTGTTTACGCATGAACTGTGAGATATTTTCTAAAATATTTGTAATATATGTATCTATAATTTGTTATACATAATGTGATATTGTTGTTGGTCTAGTGGTTGTGTTCATTCTTTCCTAACATACAGTCTTGAGTTCAATTACGCGTTTTGCCTTCTTTTTGGAAATATTCCCTTTTGAAAAGGCACAATTTAAAATGAAAAGGTGCAGTGAGGAATCAAACCAGGGTCATGCGCGACCAGGCACAATGTTTTGCCACCAGACCATTGCTTAACTTCAATTAATATATGAACGGGAATTATATATGTTCCTTCGCAAACAATGGCAGAAGAAGAATTGCAACTCTTTCC
>NC_021165.2:38740986-38742597 GCF_000331145.2 Cicer arietinum
TCAAGGTTTCCAAAGTACCCTGAAGGGGATTCGCTGGTTATCTCATTTGCATCCGATTGGTGGGGGCGAATCGGACCTAAAGGCTAGTGTAACAATACGCTTTGGAATTTGCTACATATAATCTTCATCAACAACTTCACTATTAAAGTCTTGCAGCAATTGTCACCAACACAGATCCAACAATCTTTAGGTTCGATTTTATTTTCAATCAGTGGCTGCATCACTCAAAGAAATGACATCTAATTTTGTGAAGTTGGAGAAATTCGATGGAGGAAATTTTATCCATTGGCAGAAAAAGATGAAATTCCTTCTAACAACTTTGAAGGTGGTGTATGTTCTGAACACCACAAGACCGATGGAGAAGGAAGTGGAAACATTAGCAGAAACAAGAGAAAGGCAGAAGTGGGACAATGCTGACTATATATGCATGGGCCATATTCTCAACGGAATGTCTGACTCCTTGTTCGATATATATAAAAGTAGCATCTCTGCAAAGGAACTATGGGAGAAATTAGAGTCAAGATACATGCAAGAAGACGCTACAAGTAAGAAGTTTCTTGTTTATCAATTTAATAATTATAAAATGGTTGATAGTAAATCAGTAATGGAACAAATGCATGAAATTGAATGTATTCTTAATAACTACAAACAACATAAGATGCACATGAATGAAACCATTATTGTATCCTCCATAATAGACAAACTTCCACCTTCTTGGAAAGATTTCAAAAAATCTATGAAACATAAGAAAGAGGACATATCACTTGAGCAATTGGGTAATCACCTTCGTTTAGAAGAAGAGTACCATAAACAAGAGGATACTAAAAACCAATTTTCTCATGAAAAGGTCCATATAATGGAGGAAGGAAATTCAAGAAAATCTTTTAAGAAAAGAAATCGAGATTTTGATAAATCTCATGAAAAATGCAATGGTAATAATGAACAACGAAAGAAAAGAAAAGGAAGTTGTTATCATTGTGGAAAACCAGGACACTTTAAAAATGAGTGCAAGTTCTTGAAAAAGAAGACCAGAGAGAAGAATTCAAGTGCAACAAAAGATAATCTTGTTGCTGTCATTTCTGAACTCAACATGATTGAAGATGTTGAATCTTGGTGGATAGACTCTGGTGCTACCCGCCATGTGTGCAAAAACAAAGAACTATTTAAGACCATTGATGAAGAAGATGGAAGTATTTTGTACATGGGAAATGCCTCAATTGTCCAAGTCAAAGGAAAAGGAACAGTGGAGATTGAATTCACTTCTGGAAAAGTACTTACTCTTAAAGATGTATTTTATGTTCCTGATGTTAGGAAGAACTTGATTTATGTACCTTTACTTAATAAGTTTGGTTTCAAATGTGTATTTGAGGGAGATAAATTTATTCTCTCTAAAGGTGGTATGTTTGTAGGGATAGGTTACCTTTGTGAGAATATGTTCAAATGTAATGTTATCAGTAACTATAATAATAATATGATTTCTGCTTATATTGTTGAGTCTTGTAATTTATGGCATATGCGACTAGGACATATTAACTTTAGAAAATTGAATGATATGATGAAATCAAATTTAATTCCGACTTTTGATAAAAATTCAAATTCATGTACTACTTG
>NC_021165.2:38743168-38756032 GCF_000331145.2 Cicer arietinum
CCAATAAAAGGAACAAGATAACCCCATATGAACTCTGGAAGAAAAGAAAACCCAATCTTAACTACATAAAAGTTTGGGGATGTAGAGCAATTGTTAAGGTTCCTGAACCAAAAAGAAAGAAATTGGGAGAAAGAGGAATTGAAAGTGTATTTCTGGGCTATGCTGAAAATAGCAAGGCCTATAGATTCATGGTTGTTGAATCTAATGACTCATATCCTATTAACACAATGATTAAGTCAAGAGATGCAATTTTTCAAGAAAATAGATTTAACTCAATTCCACATCCCAAGGAAACTTTATGTTCTAGTGTACAAAGCCTAGAAAATAATGTATCTAATAATGATGCTCTGACATGTTCAGAACCCAGAAGAAGTAAAGGAGCCAGAAAAGAAAAAGATTATGCCCTAGACTTCTTTATGTTCCTTGTAGAAGGTACAAATGATTCCAGTAACAGTTATGGACCAATTTGCTACAATTTAGAGAGTGACCCAAACACATATGAAGAGGCAATAAAGTCTCAAGACTCTTCCTTTTGGAAAGAAGCCATCCAAGAGGAAATGGACTCAATCATAGGGAATAAAACTTGGAAATTGGTAGACCTCCCACCTGGATCCAAACCAATAGGTTGTAAATGGATCTTTAAGAAGAAAATGAAAGTTGATGGTACCATTGACAAATTCAAAGCTAGACTTGTTGCCAAAGGTTTTACACAAACAGAAGGTATCGACTACTTTGATACTTATGCACCTGTTGCAAGAATTGCATCCATAAGAGTGCTTTTGGCACTAGCTTCTATCTATAAGTTTGTAATCCATCAAATGGATGTTAAAACTGCTTTCCTAAACGGAGAGTTAGATGAAGAGGTGTATATGAAACAACCTGAAGGATTTGTTATCAAAGGGCAAGAACATAAAGTGTGTAAATTGACTAAATCCTTATACGGGTTAAAACAAGCACCCAAACAATGACACCAAAAGTTTGATAAAGTTTTGCTTTCTAATGGATACAAAGTAAATGAATCTGACAAGTGCATTTATAGTAAATTTCATAATGGAAATGGTGTTATGATTTGTTTATATGTGGATGGTATGTTAATCTTTGGCACCAATTTAGATGAGGTAGAAAAAACTAAAACTTTCTTATAAAAATATTTTGATATGAAAGATTTAGGTGAAGCAGATGTGATTTTAGGAATTAAAATCATTAGAGATGGAGAAAATATTGGTTTATCTCAATCTCATTATATTGAGAAAGTGCTAAAGAAATTTGATCAATTTGATTGCAAACCTGTTACTACCCCATTTGATCAAAATGTCAATTTACAACCACATAAAGGATGCTCTGTGGCACAACTAGATTACTCAAAGGTAATCAAATGCTTGATGTATGCCATGACCTGTACTAGACCTGATATAGTGCGTGTTGTAGGTAGATTAAGTCGGTATACTAGCAATCCCAGTAAAGAACATTGGCAGGCTGTTAATAGAGTATTAAAATATTTGAAAGGAACAATTAACTATAGTTTAGTCTATAGTGGATATCCTTCAGTTTTGGAAGGATATACAGATGCCAGTTGGGTAACTTATGTTGAGGATCATGCTTCCACAAGTGGATGGATCTTCAACCTTGGTGGAGGTGCAGTTTCTTGGGGATCAAAGAAACAAACTTGCATTGCCGACTCCACCATGGCTGCAGAGTTCATTGCCCTAGCTGCAGGTAGTAAAGAGGCAGAATGGCTAAGAAATTTGTTATATGAGATACCAATTTGGCCATAGCCAATGGCACCGGTATCCATACATTGCCATAGTCAATCCACACTGTCCAAAGCATATAGTCAAGTATATAATGGAAAATCTAGACATATTGGTCTAAGACATAGCTATGTAAAGGATTTAATTTTAAATGGAGTAATATCCATAGTTTTGTAAGAACTGAAAAGAATCTTGCAGATCCTTTGACGAAAGGTCTGACAAGGGACATGGTGTTTAAGAAATTATTGGGGATGGGACTTAAGCCCATATCTAATTAATCATCAATGGTGGAAAATCGACTCACACTTGAGTAACATCAAGTCTTGAGTTCAATGATAAAGTACACTATTAGAATGATTGCAAGTACTTGAATATAGATACATCTCAAAGATTGAATGTACTTGGACCATAAGTGTAAAGTTGGAAGGTTGAGTTTTACTCTTAATAGACTATTAGCATAATTTTGCTGAAATACATATTATGGGTGTATTTCTGATATAGTCTACCTATGTGAGGATGAAGTGAGACCGCTTCGAAGAGTTAAAGGGATTGACTCTTAAATTCTCATGAAAAGGGTACATGACACAATGCCTTAACAAATGTGTCATCTTTATAATTCTTTCGATAGTACCGAGATTTCATGTGTAAGTTGTGCACACTTGTTCTAATGAATAACTGGTTCAAAGCTTGTCTACCAATCTATTCGGGATAAGTGGAATGCATAGCTTACTAAGTAGTGGTTCAAATCGTAAGATACCATTATCTGAAACCATGATATTTCCAAAATTATAGGACTAAGTATATTTTGAAAATGGTGGGGGATTGTGAGATATTTCCAAAATATTGGTAAGTAATATATGTATCTATAATTTGTTATACATAATGTGATATTGTTGTTGGTGTAGTGGTTGTGTTAATTCTTTCCTAACATGCAGTCTCGAGTTCGATTCTGCGCTATGCTTTCTTTTTGGAAATATTCCCTTTTGAAAAGGCACAACTGTTGATTTAAAATGAAAAGGTGCAAGGAGGAATCAAACCAGGGTCATGTTCTGCCACCGGACCATTGCATAACTTCAGTTAATATATGAACGGTAATTATATATGTCCCTTCGCAAACAGTGGCAGAAGAAGAATTGCAACTCTTTCCCAAGTGACATTAGTTTCCTATAAATAGGGCCACTTTGGACAAAATGCAAACAACGAATTCAAGTATTTGCCATCCATTTTCTTTCACTCATTCTCATATACTAAGTCAACTTATTCTTTTCTAATGCATGAGAAAAGAATATGTAACATTATTTTGTAACATACTATTGAAAGATATTCTTGGTGTGATAATGCAAATCATATCAAGGTTTCCAAAGTACCCTGAAAGGGATTCGCTGGTTATCTCATTTGCATCCGATTGGTGAGGGCAAATCGAACATAAAGGCTAGTGTAACAACACGCTTTGGAATTTGCTACATATAATCTTCATCAACAACTTCACTATTAAAGTCTTGCAGCAATTGTCACCAACACAGATCCAACATGAACAAACTACGTTCTCGGAAGGGTGGTTTGGTCTCAATTATCTGCTTAATTTCAACAATGCAGCCTAATTCCTTGGATCTGCATAGGTGATTTTAATGTTGGTTAATTATCCAGATTGCATTAACGTTGTTAAAGATGCTTGGAATATTAATGTTGTTGTTGTGTTCCCATGATTGTATTGAATCAAAAGTTGAAGAATGTCAAATATAAGATTAAGCACTTGAACAAAACAAGTTTTGGTGATTTTAACTTTCAAATTGAGGTTGCTTCTTCTAATCTTGATCTTATTCACTTCTAAACTGATGATCTTTGTTATTCTGATATTTCAATGGATAAAGCTAAAGCTGCTCAGACTGATCTAGACAAGGCCCTTAAGAATAAAGAGGACTTTTGGAATGAGAAATCTAGAATTAAAGGACACAGTGATGGGATCGAAATACAAAATTTTTCTACAGGACTGCGGAAATCAAGTATACAACTAAGCTGATTTCTGTCTTAAAATATGGTGCTGGTGTAATTACGAATTTTGAAAGAATGAAAAGCTAGCTTTTGATAACTTTGAAGGTATTTTTAGCACAAAAAAGTAATTTCAAGTTAATGGTTTGATTAAGGAAACAATTCTTTACAAATATGGATAATGGTCTTCTCACTCAAACACCAATCCGTAAAGAGATGGAAGTGGTAACTTTTGCTTTGAATAGGGATGGAACCCCTAGGCCTGATGGTTTTGGTGCTTACTTTTTCAAACCTTTTGGGATATGGTGAATCATGACTTATCTAAAGTTTTGCTTCAGTTTTTCCAGCATGGTTGGTTGCTCCCAAACCTGAACTCTAATAATGTTCTCTTCATTCCTAAAACTCATGAAGTTGATAGAGTGGACTTATTATGGCCTATAGCCTTTACCAATTTGAAGTTCAAGGTAGCCCTAAAATCCTTGTTGATAGATCAGCAAAGGTTGATGCCTTCCATTATCTCTCTTCTTCAAAGAGGCTTCATTTAAGGTAAACAAATTTCTAACACTATCTGCTTAGCGTCTAAAATATCAACCTTCTTAACCATATATCTTTCGAAGGCAATAATGCTCTTAAATTTTATACTAAAAAAACCTTTGATATTATTTAATGGTCTTCCCTTTTTAAAGTGCTTTCTATATTTGGCTTTAGTAACACTTTTGTGTTTGCATTCGAGATCTAGAATTACTATTAACAACTTTGTAGAATGATCTAGTAATTCTTGTGTTACTTTAGTAACACTTTAGTAACAAAGAAAGAGATACAAAATAGAAAACAAATCAATTTATCCTGGTTTACCATAAACACGGTAGCTACATCTAGTCCCTTCACTCTAAATGATCTAATCCACTAATCACCAATAGTATCACACGTTTACTAAAACCTATTAGTCAATCTGTCTTTGTTCAAGTCTTCTCAACCTTTTAGCATAGTACAATCAAGTTGTTGAGGATAGCAACCACTACTGAGCTTAGTTACAATAAATGGTTTAACCGGTTTTTCTAAGAAACTCAAATAAGAGAATGTTTATAAGGTATGCCCATAGATTATTTTTGGATTTCTAACTACTCAAGAACTTATATGAGAATTTTCACAAATTGCTATGTGTGAAGACAATAAGCTATTTTTCGTTCTTATATGTAGTGAGGTTTCTGATTGTTGTTGTGATTGCATGAAATCAACATGTAACAATGACTTGTATCAAATCTTTAGAGATCTAGAATTACTAATAACAACTTTGTAGAACGAAAATAACACAAGAAAGAGGGGGAGGATTTAATTGTGTTTTTAAAGACTTTTTGCATGGCTATGCTAAAGTAGGCTGAGAGCATTTCAACAAGTGTACTGAATTGTTGCAAGTAATAATAAAATGGTAGTACCGAGTGTGGAACTCAAAGATTGCATTTTACTATTGAACAATATTTAATTACTAAAATTGAACAAAAAGTTTTCGAATTGATTGAAATAATATTTAAAATTAACAAGAGTAATATAATTGAACTTTTATAATAAGAAAAATATCATGGATGAATTTCACTTCGAATCCAACCTTGATTCTTAATTTGATCCTAGTTACTAAATTCCTTTATTGAATTATTACTGAATTCTCTTTATAATTTTAGTCCTAATGTCTTAGCGACAAAACCTTTAATTCCGAAGTAATCCCTAATTCCTTAGTGGATTTAAGATTAGAATTAAGCTTTACGGTACAAGAATTCTCTTTTTAAACTTATGCCTTTGCAAAAAATTTAATTGGTTTCATATGACATGCATCTATCCCTAGATTACAATATCATGAATTTTTCATCTCAAGCATTCGTAAAGTCCACTTCCATTTCAAAATACAAATCGTAGAGAATTTTAATGTTGATAAAACAATAAAAAATATTAAGCACAAAGATGAGAAAAATAATTCAATAAACTCATTCATATAACTAGAAATCAAATCAAAAAAAATAAGGGTTTCATCTTGTTTCACTCATCCCTAACAAATAGGATTTAGTTACTCATGACAGATATACAAAAGATAGGGATTAAATAAGAATTACAAGAAGGATTCATGAATGATTCTTTATAAAACTCCTCCAATGGTGTTAAGAACAATTGTCTCTGAGTTTCTCTGCTAGGGCACAAGTCTCTCAACTTCCCAATAGTAAAAAAGATGCCTAAAAGTAAAAAAAAAAACATGTTTTATTGTGTTGTGATGCGCGTCGCGCGCCCTAGGCGCGCTTCAAGCACAATCCAACAGATCCGGTGGTGTAGAAATACGCTTCAGGCGTGCCTCAAGCGCACAACATCTTCTATTTGGTGTTTTGTGCAATTTTCTCCGTTTTTGAGTTCGATTTTTCTTGAAGAAATGTGTAGCTATGAATCTTAGCTTTCATTTTCCCTTGGTTTGACTTCAATTGGACATCTACAAGTCCAATTATGGCTAAAATACTCCAGATAGGTCATGTTGATTTCTCACCAAAATTCAGCACTACAATACAACAAAGAAACAACGCAAAACTACGAAAAATTTCTACTTAATCAAGAAAATAAGAACATAAACATTTCATTAAATCCAAGAACTAAAATCAACCAAAAATATCAAATAACTCCTTAAATTAACTAATAATTAAAGATAAATAAGATTAAAAAAAATGAAAAATATTCATTTGATAAAGAGTCATCATATAGAAAGTAGTGCAAGTAAACAAAAACAGAGAAGAAAGACACAATGATTTATCATGGTTCACCACCAACACCGTAGCTACGTCCAATCCATTTAACCTGAAGGATTTAATCCACTAGTCTACCATTGAATCAAACATACACTTGAACATCTACTAGTCACACTATCTATGTTCAATCTTCTCAACCTTCTAGCTTAGTACATTCTGAAGGTGCAAACATGAGAAAATGGGTTGAATTTTTTTTTTGTCCAAGTTGGATTCTTTTTAATGATTTATTCAATAACTGGTTTGGATTTGGTGATTTTAACTAAAATAGAGACAATAGCAATAAGGCTTAAGTAATCAGATGCAACAATAAATTAAAGAGTGCAGAAGTAAAGTGATACAATAAAATTTATCCTAGTTCACCACCAATTTTGTAGCTATATCTAATCCCTTCACCTAGAAGGGTTTAACTACTAATTTAAATCCTTGAAATTCATAGCACCTGACCCTACAAGTCAGTCTTCTCAAAACAACCTAACACCTACATACTTTTTGAGGCAAACAAACACTTTGACCCTACAAGTCATGTCTTCTCCACACAACCTGAAAACTATAGATTGTTGAAGGCAACTACACCTTGACCCTACAAGTTAAGTCTTATCAACATAACCTGAAAACCACATATTTCTTGAGGAACACTAAAGCCATTATCGGGCTGGGTTACACAAGTCTGGTACAAATTTTATTTTGCTTCTACTAAGTATATTGTTACAATTGATTTGTCACATTAAAACACGTAGAAAATATTTCTTTGAGCAAGTGTTACTCAATAACTTAAACCTTTGAAATTTGAATACATCAGAAATTTGAGCTCTCAAGTTTTTCTGAATTGTATGAATTTATGAGATTATGCGTTCATGATTTCTTCTTTAGCCTTGATTATCTATTAATAGAATATATATCAGGGTTTCACTTTTGTCCTTGTAAAATCTTGATCATATCTTATTGTGATAAAATTCTAAATGTATCTTCTTGTGAATAATTATGAGTGTTTCTTCTTGTGAATAATTCTGAGTGTATCTTCTTTTGGAAGCAATTTGGTTTTTCACTTATAATTTTGATGTTAGCAAAAATATTTTATGAGAACAATAAATTTGGATTACTAGAAATATTAACTATGCAAAATTGGAAGAAGAAAATCAGAGGAGGGTAATAGATGTTTTCTCCACACAACCTGAAGACCACATATTGTTGATGGCAACTACACCTTGACCCTACAAGTCAAGTCTTATCAACATAATCTAAAAACCACATATTTCTTGAGGAACACTAAAGCCACTATCGGGTTGGGTTACATAAGTCTGATACGAATTTTATTTTGCTTCTACTAAGTATATTATTACAATTGATTTCTCACATTAAAACACGTAGAAAATATTTCTTTCAGTAAGTGTTACTCTATAACTTAAACCTTTAAAATTTGAATACATCTGAAATTTGAGCACTCAAAAGTTTTTCTGAATTGTATGAATTTATGAGATTATGAGTTCATGTTTTCTTCTTTAGCCTTGACTATCTATTAATAGAATATATCAGGGTTTCACTTTTGTCCTTGTAAAATCTGGATCATATCTTATTATGATAAAATTGTAAATGTATCTTCTTGTGAATAATTCTGAGTGTATCTTCTTTTGGAAGCAATTTGGTTTTTCACTTATAGTTTTGATATTAGCAAAATTGTTTTATGAGAACAATAAATTTGGGTTAATGGCAATATTAACTATGCAAAATTGGAAGAAGAAAATCAGAGGAGGGTAATAGAGGGAGTCACCAGATAAATCAAGGTATAATTTACTCTAAAGAGATTGTTCAAATCATAAATTCAAAGCTCACAATACACTGATCAAAATGGTGCAACACACTCCAAATGTTGCCTCTGATATGCTGCCTCTAATGTTACAATGACTTTGAAGTTTCAACAAGGTGATTTGCCCAATGCCACAAATTATAAGTCGTGTAATTCTCCCTTTTCTTATCATAATTCAAGAAACACAACATCCAACTTCAACAAGAAAGTCAATGTCATTGATGGAAAGCCAGCTACTGAAATTGAATGAATTAAGTATGAAAAGAAGAGTATGAAGGAACAACCCAGATTCATTCTAGCGCAATCAAGAAAGAGTATGAAAGAAGATATGTGACAATCTAAAATAAAATTTCATTCAGATTTATAATTGAAGAAAACCTTTGACCTATTAGAATCATGTTGGTTTTATACTTAGAGTTTTGATGATAACAAAAGTATTTATGAAATAATATGTTTGACTTCACAGAGTATAAAAAAAGATTCGTGTTTTTGAAGAAAATATAAAATAAGATTTGATTCATATTTATAATTGAAGAAATATATAATAAGATTTGATCCAGATTTATAATTGAAGAAAATCTAAAATAAGATTTATAATTGAAAAAAATTTAAAATAAAATTTGATTCAGATTTATAATTAAAGAAAATAAAAAATAAGATTTGATTCACAATTTTAATGAAGAAAATCAAAAATAAGATTTGATTCACATTTATAATTGAAGAAAATCAAAAATAAGATTTGATTCACGTTTATAATTGAAGAAAATCTTTGGACAAGTTGAAAAGAAGACATGGTCAAGATTTGAAGAACATAATCAAAATATTAACAATATTAATCTAAACAAAATACAAACATAATCAATCTTGAAGAACTGCTCAGATTGGATTCAGAAAATAAAGAACTGGCTAAATAACATATTATCAAAAATCATCTTGTTTAGAATTCAGAATTAAACAAGGATTAAATTGAAACCTTAATTTTATCTATCAATAGATTATCAAGGCTGAACAAGAAGATCATCGAAAAATTAGAAAATAGTAAAAGCATCTAAGTGTTTTCTAGTGTGAGAGTCATTGCTACAATCAGCTTGTTATAAGCAAACCAATTTGCTCCAAACTCTTGTAACCCATCCTGATATTGGATTTCGTGTTCCTCAAGCAATTATAATGTTTTCAAGTTGTGTTTAGAAGACTTGGATTGTAATGTCAAGGTGTTTGTGTTCCTCAAAAAGTTTGTAGGTGACAATTTGTTTTGAGAAGACTGACTTGTTGGTTCAAGTGTTGTGTAATTAAAATTTTGAATTAGTGGATTTAATCCTTCTAGGTCAGGTGACTGGTCGTAGCTGCAAAGTTGATGGTGAACCAGGATAAATTCTTGTGTCACTTTAGTTATGCAATTTTTGTTTAACTTCAGCTTCTGATCCCTTAACCCGATTGCTATTACTTTTATTCTAAGTAAGTCACCAAACTCGAACAAGTTTTAAATTAGCAAAAAGAATCCAACTTAGTCAAACACAATTCAAACTCCCTTGTCGTGTTTGCACCTTCAATTGGTATTAGAGCCCGATCTAAAGAATTAGAACTTTATATTGTTTGAACAAAGATCTAAGCATTCAATAATGTCTGGATTTGATTATGAAGCTGCTGGAGGAAACATCAAAAGGGCACATTTGTTTGATGGTCAACGGTTCAAAGAATTTGATAAGTGCACTAACAAAGAAACAACAAAAAACATCTATGACAATTTGGTTCTAACTTATGATGGAAGCTAACAAGTTCCATAAGCAAAGGCCAACCTCCTAGTTAGAAAGTATAAGCTATTCAAGATGGAAAATGATCAAGACATTCAAACAATGTTTTCCAGATTCTAGAACCTGATCTCAAGATTAAAGGTACTTGAGAAGAGTTATACTATTGTTGATCATGTAAAGAAAATTCTTAGGAGTCTACCAAGCAAGTGGGTACCTAAGATTACAACTATTCAAGAAGCTAAGGATCTCAATGCTCATAAATTGGAAGAACTGATTAGCTCCATCAGATCAAAAGAAATTTAGCTTGCATAGGATGAGCCCAAGAAGAAACAACCAACTTTGGCCTTGAAATCCAAGAAGAAGAAGATTTTGAAGGTAATAGTAGAATCTAAGAATAATGATTCAGATATTTCTCTGACGTTTAAATCTAGAAAAATTCAGAAGACAATGCACAATATAAATAAGTAATTTCGTAAAAGATAATCCAAACAGTCCAATAAAGGAAATGATGAAAAATACGATACGAAAAGAATTATTTGCTACGAATGCAATGTACCTAGATATGTCTAGTCTAAATGTACAAATCTAGAAAAAAGGAAACATTAGAGGAAAGATTCAGACCCGAGAAGACGGTTATGATGGCTACATGTGATGAATATGATGAATCCTGTAACGCCTAGTTACGTGAGTAAAAAAACTGAGGTAATAATGGAAAAAAAATTCAAAACTATATAAGAGAATAAGGTACTGTAATAAATAATGAATTGTTCGAAAGAAGTAATGTTATGAAATCTCAAAATAAATCCTTACAACTGAAAAATCATTAATATTTAAAATATCCAAAACTGGACAAATAATATCTAATCCCGAAATAAAGTACGATGTAGACATTATGTCTACTTATTCTTGATCTACTAACCTAATTAAACGAAGTCACTCTTCTCAAGGGAGGTAGGACTTCTCAACTCTCGACATCCCCAACGGTCTCAGTATCTGAAAACAACACTTTAATGAGATACTAAATCCCAGTGAATAATACACACAATTTTAAAACAAGTGTTGTTCTCAGCCGGAGCGGTAACCGGAAAAAAAAAACTATGATCCACATCTATCATAATCAGATAATTCCAATATACACATTTATTATGCAGAAAATAATCAATCAATTCAATGATGGAGATATATGTAAGACCCATAATTTTAAAGTATACTTTATGTATTTTTGTGTATTTTGGATTTTGGCTCGGAGGCGTTTTAGCCAAAGTTAATTATATTTTGGAGTTTATATGATCAAAAAGATATTTTGATGCCGATTAAAATTACTCGTCGATAAATAAATTAAATTAACTGTGGTGAATCTTTACGATGAATTTAATGCGTTACGGGTGAAATGGTAATTTAACAAATATCTAGATATTTTTGGATATTTGTTAAGTTATAATTTATATATTATATATGTATATATATATATATATGTTTGTTTGTTTGGAAAGAAAAGGAAAAGAAAAGAAAAGGATATAAAAAGGGAAGAAGGAAAAAGGAAGAAAGGAAAAGAAGGGAAAGAAAGAGAAAAGAAAGAAAAAAAACAAAATTCCATCTTCTTCCTCTATTAACTCACGCGCGACCATTCTCCCTCCTTCCTCCATTTTTCGTTTTCTTTGCTTCCTTTCTTCAAGATTAGAAACCCAAGGTTTGGTGAGTGTGAAAGAGAAGATTACTCAACTTAATTCTTCTTGTTTGATTCGAAAACGAAGAAAAACGGCGTTAGAGATTTTAAAACCGTCAAACATAAACCTCTCCGTTTCATCTAGATCCAAGAAGTGGAGAAGATCTTCGAAATGATTAACTGTCAATCAAAAGTGAAGGTCAACTATGCCACTTATATGCTACTAGGGGATGCTGAGTACTGGTGGAGGAGTGCAAGGTTATTGATGGGATCAGCTCACGAGGAGGTGAACTGGGAATCATTCAAAAGGAAGTTTTTAGACAAATACTTCCCGATGAGTACCAGGACTAAACTGGGTGATGATTTTCTAAAACTTCATCAGGGGAACATGACCGTGGGCGAATATGCGGCTAAGTTTGAATCGCTATCGAGGCATTTCAGGTTTTTCCGTGAAGAGATTGATGAACCATTCATGTGTCATCGTTTCCAAGACAGACTAAAGTATGAGATTCAAGACTCCGTCTTACCCTTGGGAATACAACGTTTCCAAGCGCTTGTAGAAAAATGTAGAGAAGTGGAGGATATGAAAAGTAAGAGGGCTAGTCGAGGAGGGAATTTTAATTCAGGAGGCCCTAGTCGAGTGAATTATCAGAACAAGGGAAAGCAAGTTGCTAAACCTTATAATCGACCACAAAATAACAACGGTGGGCAGAGTCACCCAGGGAACCAAAATTTCTGAAGACAGTTGGGACAAGTGTTTCGATGTTTCCGATGTGGAGAAGAGGGACATTATGCTAGTGCTTGTGCCTCTAATGTCCTCACCTGTTACAATTGTCGGAAGCCAGGGCACATGGCAAGGGATTGCACGGCTCCAAAGGTGGAACCAGTGGTGAATGTAGCTAGGGCTACTCGTCCTATCGCTAGAGGACGCGTTTATTGCGTGAGTGCTGAAGCTGGACACCCGTCTGGCAATATGATTCAACGTGACTGTGAGATTGCAGGTAACACTCTAACTGCACTTTTTGATTCGGGGGCAACCCATTCCTTCATTGCTATGGATTGTGTGAATCGCTTGAAGTTATCTGTGTCTGCTTTACCTTTTGATTTGGTTGTTTCCACACCT
>NC_021165.2:38756423-38757054 GCF_000331145.2 Cicer arietinum
CTAACAAACTCCGAGTGTCGCTAAGAGAAGGGACTCATGAGTTTTTGTCCCTGGCTAATGTGGAGGCAAAGATAAATGTGAACATAGAAGATGTGATGCTTGTCAATGAGTACCGAAACGTATTTCCAACGGAAATTCCAGGATTGCCACCGGTAAGAGAAGTGGAATTTTTCATTGATTTGCACCCAGGAACGGGACCAATTTCAATGGCACTGTATCGAATGTCGC
The DNA here is from genome assembly GCF_000331145.2 of Cicer arietinum. NCBI lineage: Eukaryota > Viridiplantae > Streptophyta > Magnoliopsida > Fabales > Fabaceae > Cicer > Cicer arietinum. The sequence goes on from NC_021165.2 coordinate 38,756,652, forward strand.
CATTGGAATTAAATGATCTCAAAAGCCAAATTGAAGGGATCAACCGTTCGCATGGACGGAGAAGTGTGAACAAAATTTTCAGTTACTAAAGAGAAAACTGACGACCTCACCAGTATTGGTATTACCGCAATCAGATGAACCCTATGAAGTTTATTGTGATGCATCTCACCAAGGGATGGGATGTTTTCTGATGCAACACAAGAAAGTTGTAGCTTATGCCTCAAGGCAATTGAAGATTCATGAGAGAAACTATCCTACTCATGATTTGGAGCTTGCTGCGGTTGTTTTTGCATTCAAGATCTGGGTGCACGTTCACCGTGTTCAGTGACCATAAAAGTTTGAAATATTTGTTTGATCAGAAGGAATTGAACATGCGCCAGAGACGATGGATGGAGACTCTCAA
>NC_021165.2:38757172-38759423 GCF_000331145.2 Cicer arietinum
AAGAATGAAGAAACATGTAGCGGAGTATGTATCCACTTGTCTAACTTGTCAAAAGGCGAAGGTGGAACATCAGCGACCTGCTGGAATGTTACAACCTTTAGATATACCGGAATGGAAGTGGGACAGCATTTCCATGGATTTTATAACTGGATTGCCAAAAACAAGTGAAAGAATGACTCCGACTGACTAAATCCACTCACTTTTTGCCGGTAAAGACCACCTATAAGGTAGATCAGCTAACAGAGATCAACATTGCTGAAATTGTGAGGTTACACGGGGTACCATCGAGTATTGTATCAGACCGTAATCTGAAGTTCACATCATATTTTTGGGGAGCATTGCACGAAGCATTAGGAACGAAACTACGATTGAGTTCAGCGTACTATCCACAAATGAACGGACAGACTGAAAGGACGAATCAGTCCCTAGAAGATCTGTTGAGAGCATGTGTATTAGATGATAGGGGAAGTTGGGATGATGTACTTCCGTTGATTGGGTTCACCTACAACAATAGTTTCCACGCAAGTATCGGAATGGCACCATATGAGGCTTTATATGGGCGCAGGTGTCAAACACCCTTGTGTTGGTATAAGTACGGTGAAAGTATGATTGTCGGACCGGAGATGGTGCAACAGACTACAGCTAAGGTAAGGAAGATCAAGGAGAAAATGAAGACTTCACAGGATCGTCAGAAGAGTTACGCGGACAAGCGTCGCAGACTTTTAGAATTCGAACAAGGTGACCATGTATTTCTGAGAGTCACACCTACTACTGGAGTTGGTAGAGCATTGAGATCGAAGAAGTTGACTCCGAAATTCATTGGACCATATCAGATTTCGGCACGAATTGGGCCGGTTGCTTATCGGATTGCATTGCCTCCGATACTATCCAATATTCATGACGTGTTTCATGTGTCACAGTTGAGGAAATATCTTGCAGATCCATCTCATGTGATCGAACCAGACACAATCCAACTGAAGGATAACTTGTCATTCGAAGTACCACATGTGAGAATTGATGACATGAAGATTAGGCGATTGAGGACCAAGGATGTTTCATTGGTAAAGGTAATTTGGAACCCAATTACTGGAGATGCGACTTGGGAACTGGAGAGCAAGATGAGAGAACAACACCCAGAGTTATTTATCGACGCATAGTTTCGAGGACGAAACTAATTTTAGGGGGATGGTAATGTAAGACCCATAATTTTAAAGTATACTTTATGTATTTTTGTGTGTTTTGGATTTTGGCTCGGAGGCGTTTTAGTCAAAGTTAATTATATTTTGGAGTTTATATGATCAAAAAGATATTTTGATACCGATTAAAATTACTCGTCAATAAATAAATTAAATTAACTGCGGTGAATCTTTACGATGAATTTAATGCGTTACGGGTGAAATGGTAATTTATATATATATATATATATTTATATGTTTGTTTGGAAAGAAAAGGAAAAGAAAAGAAAAGGATATAAAAAGGAAAAAGAAGGGAAAGAAAGAGAAAGGAAAGAAAAAAAAAATTCCATCTTCTTCCTCTGTTACCTCACGCGTGACCATTCTCCCTCCTTCCTCCATTTTTCGTTTTCTTTGCTTCCTTTCTTCAAGATTAGAAACCCAAGGTTTGGTGAGTGTGAAAGAGAAGATTACTCAACTTCATTCTTCTTGTTTGATTCAAAAACGAAGAAAAACGGCGTTAGAGATTTTAAAACTGTCAAACACAAACCTCTCCGTTTCATCTAGATCTAAGCTTCATTTCGCAAAGAGATAGAATCGAAAGTTGCTCACTACCACGCTACGGTGCTAGTGAACTAAATTTGGAAGCGACGTTGCGAGCGGAGATTTTATCGGAATTACTCGCGGTACTGTGTTCGCACGTGAAAGCTAACGTGAAGGTAAGGGCTCCTTCCAAACTTCTAGTTTGCATTTAGGGACTTATCTGTGGTAGTGGGGAAAAGAATTTTGTTAGGGTTTGAGTATTGATTTGGCGGAAAATGAATCTAAGGCTTTTTGGGTAAAATCTTTGAGTTAGGTTTTGGTTACATTGATGAATGTTTCGTGGAAAATGAATTTAAAACTCATTTATGTATGATTTTGAGTAAATGAAACTTGTTGTGTTTGAGTGGTGGTTTGTGTTGATTTGTGTTCGTCGTATTTGACGTGTTCTTAATTAATATTGATGAAATTTGTTGTGTGTATGGTCGGATTCTGTGGAGAAATGAATTGATGTATTTTGGTGGGAGTTGTGGATTGGA
>NC_021165.2:38760099-38760913 GCF_000331145.2 Cicer arietinum
TTGATTCAAGTTTATGATTGAGTGTTTTGAATTTGAGTTGTCGTGGTAATTGTGTTGAAATTGCTAAGTGTTATGAATTGATTATTGTGTGTAAGTGTGATGGATTGTAAAACTATTTCGAAACCCAATTTGTCGTGGTGATCGGGTGGGAATTGATAAGTGTTAAGACGGGGGATTGTGTATGAATGGGATTGGATTAGTTTATGTATTTTTGGAAGGATAAACAGGGAAATCGATTTCCCAATCGATTTGATGAGTTGCAGGGAGTTTGCTAATTTGGCAAAATCGATTTGCCAATCGATTTTGAAATCTGTTTTTCAAAACCATTTAAGAAAATCGATTTGGAAGTCGATTGGCCTTAAGTCAGGAACTCAGCAAAACTGACAAAATCGATTTGGCAATCGATTGGCTCAGTAGGAATTCTTATTTTGAGTTAGATAACAGATTGCTCATTGATTTATCGATGTCTTGGTTAGTTATGTATTACTTGATGGATTGAGAACTTTATTTTGATTTCATTTTTATTTGGCAAGTGTTATATGAACTTTTAGCATATGGAAAACCCTTTTAAGGTGCATGCTAGATTGAAAGGTTATTTTGTGCATTTAAAAACTTAAATGTTATGTGTTAACTGTTAATTTCAGTTGGTGACCCTTTACAACTATTGTGAAAATCTGGGCTTCGCCCTCAGCTGAGAGCCAGGACGATCCTACCGGTTCGTACCCTACGGATGGGAATGTAGATGGGAATGCTTGACTGAAGCTATGTAGGAGGATCTCACGGGACGCGTGGAGATCACTCAGGGTGTATAGTT
>NC_021165.2:38760940-38763887 GCF_000331145.2 Cicer arietinum
TTTTGGGTTGCAGTATTTTAATTTGGAAAACTGTACCTATACTAATATTGTCTGTTTGACATGTTATTTATGATGGGGTCTATGTACCACCTTTTGAAGTGTAAATACTTTGAATTCGTATTTTGAGAAACTGTTCCGCTGCTTGTAAATTATAATGACCCAATTATTTATCCAAAGGTATTTCCTTATTTGTTTTCCTCTGTTTTATTTTAATCTCTTTTGAAAAAAAAAATACACCCACGCTTTGAAAATCGGGGTGTTACATTGTGGTATCAGAGTTTTGGTTTGGTTTTCTTTGGGGGTTGTGGAACCTTGGTTATAGATTGTAGGTCAACCTATAAGTTGGGAGTTATTATCTGATCATGCGTCGGTTTAGGTGGGTTGAGTTGTCATGTCCGCAATATTTATTATGTGTTAATGTGGTCGGAAGCTAGTTTTGGAATTATTTGAAGTAGTGTTAAGACTCTACTTGATGATGGTTTTATAGGAAAAACCATGCCGCCAAGAAGGGATGACGTTCCAAGAGCCAATGCTAATAGGGACGATCGAATGGCGGAGGCTATGAATAACATGGCTGCTTCTGTTGCTGCACAGACTGCTGCCAAGACTCAACGTGATCTTGAAAAGAGGGGAAGAGAGATCCGTGCTGCAGAGTCAAGAGGATAAGAAGACTTCCGTCGTTACAATCCTCCCAAGTTTAAGGGGGATGGGAATTCAGAGAAAGCGGATCAATGGATCCAAGAAGTGGAGAAGATCTTCGAAATGATTAACTGTCAGGCAGAAGTGAAGGTCAACTATGCCACTTATATGCTACTAGGGGATGCTGAGTACTGGTGGAGGAGTGCAAGGTTATTGATGGGATCAGCTCACGAGGAGGTGAACTAGGAATCATTCAAAAGGAAGTTTTTAGACAAATACTTCCCGATGAGTACCAGGACTAAACTGGGTGATGATTTTCTAAAACTTCATCAGGGGAACATGACCGTGGGCGAATATGCGGCTAAGTTTGAATCGCTATCGGGGCATTTCAGGTTTTTCCGTGAAGAGATTGATGGACCATTCATGTGTCATCGTTTCCAAGACAGACTAAAGTATGAGATTCAAGACTCCGTCTTACCCTTGAGAATTCAACGTTTCCAAGCGCTTGTAGAAAAATGTAGAGAAGTGGAGGATATAAAAAGTAAAACGGCTAGTCGAGGAGGGAATTTTAATTCAGGAGGCCCTGGTCGGGTGAATTATCAGAACAAGGGAAAGCAAGTTGCTAAACCTTATAATCGACCACAAAATAACAACGGTGGGCAGAGTCGCCCAGGGAACCAGAATTTCGGAAGACAGTTGGGACAAGTGCTTCGATGTTTCCGATGTGGAGAAGAGGGACATTAGGCTAGTGCTTGTGCCTCTAATGTCCTCACCTGTTACAATTGTCGGAAGCCAGGGCACATGGCAAGGGATTGCACGGCTCCAAAGGTGGAACCAGTTGTGAATGTAGCTAGGGCTACTCGTCCTATCGCTAGAGGACGCGTTTATTGCGTGAGTGCTGAAGCTGGAAACCCATCTGGCAATCTGATTCAACGTGACTGTGAGATTGCAGGTAACACTCTAACTGCACTTTTTGATTCGGGGGCAACCCATTCCTTCATTGCTATGGATTGTGTGAATCGTTTGAAGTTATATGTGTCGCCTCTACCTTTTGATTTGATTGTTTCTACACCTGCTAAGACTTTGACAGTAAATTCCGCATGTTTACATTGTCAAGTAACTATACAAAATAGAGACTTCTTGATTAATTTGATTTTTTTACCCCTAAAATCGCTCGAGGTCATTCTCGGTATGGATTGGATGTCGTATCATTACGTGATCTTGGATTACGCTCGTAAATTGGTTCTTTTCCCCGAACCAGGAGTTGTTAAATATCTAGCCGCTAACAAACTCCGGGCAAAGATAAATGTGGAAATCGAAGATGTGATACTTGTCAACGAGTATCGGGATGTATTTCCAACGGAAATTCCAGGATTGCCACCGGTAAGGGAAGTGGAATTCTTCATTGATTTGCACCCAGGAACGGGACCCATTTCGATGGCACCTTATCGAATGTCGCCATTGGAATTAAATGAGCTCAAAGGCCAAATTGAAGACTTGTTGGAGAAGAAATTCATCAGACCAAGTGTATCACCATGGGGTGCTCCAGTTTTGCTAGTTAAGAAGAAGGACGGAAGCTCGCGCTTATGTGTGGATTATAGACAGCTTAACAAGGCAACTATTAAGAATCGTTATCCTTTGACACACATTGATGATTTAATGGATTAATTGAGAGGGGCCGCGATATTTTCGAAGATTGACTTGAAGTCGGGTTACCATCAGATTCGAGTAAGGGAAGGAGATATTCAGAAAACTGCTTTCAGAACCCGTTATGGACATTATGAATATCTGGTTATGCCGTTTGGAGTTACCAATGCACCAGCAATTTTCATGGACTACATGAACAGAATCTTTAGTCCATTCCTTGATAAATTTGTTGTGGTGTTCATTGATGATATATTAATTTACTCGAGAACTGAAGAAGAGCATGGAGAACACTTACGTCAAGTTCTTGAGATTTTACGCGAGAAGCAGTTATATGTCAATTTGTCGAAGTGTGAGTTTTGGCTAGAAGAAGTGAACTTCTTAGGACATGTGATAACCCAGGAAGGAATCGCTGTAGATCCAGCTAAGATTGAGGCAGTTCTTGCTTGGAAACAACCTCAGACTGTCACTGACATACGAAGCTTCGTGGGATTGGCAGGGTACTACAGGAGGTTTATCGAAGGTTTTACTAAGATTGTGGCTCCACTGACACAGCTTACTAGAAAGGATCAACCGTTCGCATGGACGGAGAAGTGTGAAGAAAATTTTCAGTTACTAAAGAGAAAACTAACGACCTCACCAGTATTGGTATTACCGTAATCAG
>NC_021165.2:38764317-38765438 GCF_000331145.2 Cicer arietinum
AACACAAGAAAGCTGTAGCTTATGCCTCAAGGCAATTGAAGATTCATGAGAGAAACTATCCTACTCATGATTTGGAGCTTGCTGCGGTTGTTTTTGCATTGAAGATTTGGAGGCACTATTTATATGGGTGCACGTTCACCGTGTTCAGTGACCATAAAAGTTTGAAATATTTGTTTGATCAGAAGGAATTGAACATGCGCCAGAGACGGTGGATGGAGACTCTCAAAGATTTTAATTTCAAACTGCAGTACCACCCTGGGAAGGCCAATGTAGTGGCTGATGCTTTGAGTAGAAGAAGTGTATCGGTGTCTTCAATAATTATGGCCAGACAACAAGAGTTGTGAGAAGCTTTTAGAGATCTACACTTGAACGTAGAGTTTGCACCGGGAATTTTGAAGTTCAGAATGATTAAGATTTCGAGTAGACTACTTGAAGACATTGCAAATTCTCAAGATGACGTCTTAATTCAAGAGAAGAGGAACCTAATAGTGCAAGGGAAGACAACAGAGTTCAAGATTGGATCAGATAATATTTTGCGATGTAATGGTAGGATTTGTGTACCAGGAATTACAGATATGAGGAAAACAATCTTAGAAGAGGCTCATAAGAGCAAGTTGAGTATTCATCCTAGAGCAACAAAGATGTATCAGGATTTGAGACAGCATTATTGGTGGCCAGGAATGAAGAAACATGTAGCGGAGTATGTATCCACTTGTCTAACTTGTCAGAAGGCGAAGGTGAAACATCAGCGACCTGCTGGAATGTTACAACCTTTAGATATACCGGAATGGAAGTGGGACAGCCTTTCCATGGATTTTATAACTAGATTGCCAAAAACAAGGAGAAAGAATGATTCTATATGGGTAATAGTGGATCGACCGACTAAATCCGCTCACTTTTTGCCGGTAAAGACCACCCATAAGATAGATCAGCTAACAGAGATCTACATTGCTGAAATTGTGAGGTTACACGGGGTACCATCGAGTATTGTATCAGACTGTGATCCGAAGTTAACATCACATTTTTGGGGAGCATTGCACGAAGCATTGGGAACGAAACTACGATTGAGCTCAGCTTACCATCCACAAACGGACGGACAGACTGAAAGGACGAATCAGTCC
>NC_021165.2:38765953-38766535 GCF_000331145.2 Cicer arietinum
TAATGTAAGACCCATAATTTTAAAGTATACTTTATGTATTTTTGTGTATTTTGGATTTTGGCTCGGAGGCTTTTTAGCCAAAGTTAATAATATTTTGGAGTTTATATGATCAAAAAGATATTTTGATACCGATTAAAATTACTCGTCAATAAATAAATTAAATTAACTGCGGTGAATCTTTACGAAGAATTTAATGCGTTACGGGTGAAATGGTAATTTAACAAATATCTAGATATTTTGGGATATTTGTTAAGTTATAATTTATATATATATATATATATATATATATTTATATGTTTGTTTGGAAAGAAAAGAAAAAGAAAAGAAAATGATATAAAAAGGAAAGAAGGAAAAAGAAGGGAAAGAAATAGAAAGGAAAGAAAAAAACAAAATTCCATCTTCTTCCTCTGTTACCTCACGCGCGACCATTCTCCCTCCTTCCTCCATTTTTCGTTTTCTTTGCTTCCTTTCTTCAAGATTAGAAACCCAAGGTTTAGTGAGTGTGAAAGAGAAGATTACTCAACTTCATTCTTCTTGTTTGATTCAAAAACGAAGAAAAACGGCGTTAGAGATTTTAAAACC
>NC_021165.2:38766568-38785216 GCF_000331145.2 Cicer arietinum
AGGGAAAGTTGTTCACTACCACGCTACGGTGCTAGTGAACTAAATTTGGAAGCGACGTTGCGAGCGGAGATTTTATCGGAATTACTCGCGGTACCGTGTTCGCACGTGAAAGCTAACGTGAAGGTAAGGGCTCCTTCAAAACTTCTAGTTAGCATTTAGGGACTTATCTGTGGTAGTGGGGAAAAGAATTTTGTTAGGGTTTAAGTATTGATTTGGGGGAAAATGAATCTAAGGCTTTATGGGTAAAATCTTAGAGTTAGGTTTTGGTTACATTGATGAATGTTTCGTGGAAAATGAATTTAAAACTCATTTATGTATGAATGAAACTTGTTGTGTTTGAGTGGTGGTTTGTGTTGATTTGTGTTCGTCGTATTTGACGGGTTCTTAATTAATATTGATGAAATTTGTTGTGTGTATGGTCGGATTCTGTGGAGAAATGAATTGATGTATTTTGGTGTGAGTTTGTTTTGTGTGGAATTTGTTTTGTGTGTTTGAGTTTGAGTTTGTTTTGTGTGGAATTTGAAAACCATTATAGTTAAACGAGTATTAAAAATGGGGAATCTTTTAATATCTCTGTTTACTTAATGTGTGTTTGAGAAAATCGTTTAAGTTAACAGAGTATTAAAAATGGGAAATCTCTTAATATTTCTGTTTGCTTAATGTTTGTGTGAAAATCGTTTAAGTTAAATGAGTATTAAAAATGGAGAATCTTTTAATATCTGCATTTACTTAACGATTGTTGTGGGTGGAGTCAGTGTATGCTCATGCATTTCATTTTGGTAAATCGTGCTGACCTGTGATAGGTGGCACCTCGGTAAACAGTACTGGACCTGTGATAGGTGGTACGTTTACGATTTACGTTTTGGTAAGTTATACTGACCCGTGATAGGTGGCACCTCGGTAAACAGTACTTTGGCTTGTGATAGGCGGTACGTTTACGACTTAGGCTTTTTCTTTTAGTGAATCGTGCTGACCCGTGATAGGTGGCACCTCGGTAAACAGTACTGACCCGTGATAGGTGGTACGTTTATGATTTACGCTTTTTAGTAAATCGTGCTAACCCGTGATAGGTGGCACATCGGTAATAGGTACTTTGGCCTGCGATAGGCGATACAATTATGATTTACGGCCCTTCGAGGAGGGTTTTGGTTTGGAATTACGAGTCCATGCATTTTGGCATATACGCATCGCATTAGGGTGCTTGGCACACGAGTCGTGTTTGATTCAAGTTTATGATTGAGTGTTTTGAATTTGAGTTGTCGTGGTAATTGTGTTGAAATTGCTAAGTGTTATGAATTGATTATTGTGTGTAAGTGTGATGGATTGAGAACCTTATTTTGATTTCATTTTTAATTGGCAAGCATTATATAAACTTTTAGCATATGGAAAATCCTTTTAAGGTGCATGCTTAGTTGAAAAGTTATTTGGTGCATTTAAAACTTAAATGTTATGTGTTATCTGTTAATTTCGGTTGGTGACCCTTTACAACTATTGTGGAAATCTGGGCTTCGCCCTCAGATGAGAGCCAGGACGATCCTACCGGTTCGTACCCTACGGATGGGAATGTAGATGGGAATGCTTGACTGGAGCTATGTAGGAGGATCTCACGGGACGGCTGGAGATCACTCAGGGTGTATAGTTTTTTGGTAGGATGATCAGATAAGGTTGATGTATAGGGACTAGACGTCCTTCTTTTTGGGTTGCAATATTTTCTTTTGGAAAACTGTACCTATAATGACTCAATTATTTATCCAAAGGTATTTCCTTATTTGTTTTCCTCTGTTTTATTTTAATCTCTTTTGAAAAAAAAATACACCCTCGCTTTGAAAATCGGGGTGTTACAATATACTACTTATGCGAAGTGAGTATTATCTAATCATATGGAGCACCAGTTCATCTAGTGTGGGATACAAGACTCATCTGTGTGGAGTTTAAACTTCATCTCATTGTGGAGTTTAAAACTCATCTATGTATAGGGTGCAAGACCCATCCGTGTGGAGTTTAAACCTCATCTCTTTGTGAAGTTTAATACTCATCCGTGTGGAGATTAAACCTCACCTCTTTGTGAAGTGTAATACTCATCTATATGTGTGGAGTTTAAACTTCATCTTTTTGTGAAGTTTAATACTCATCCATGTGGAGTTTAAATCTCATCTCTTTGTGAAGTTTAATACTCATCCATGTGGAGTTTAAACTTCATCTCTTTGTGAAGTTTAATACTCATCCAGGTGGAGTTTAAACCTCATCTCTTTGTGAAGTTTAAAACTCATCAATAGGTGGGGTACAAGACCCATCTCCAGCACACACAATCAAAATCATTCATAATTTTAACAATCATATTCGCAAAATCATATTTATGACATAATATTTCATTTGAATCTATAATAACAATGATCATTCAAGAAAATATATTAAAACAATCTTTTTAAAGAATATATATCTCTCAAACACATGCAATCCAAATAATTCATATTTTAACAATTATATTCGTAAAATCATATTTATAATATAATATTTCATTTGAATATATAATAACAACAATCATTCAAGAAAATATAATAAAACAATCTTTTTAAAGAATATATATCTCTCAAACACATGCAATCCAAATAATTCATATTTTAACAATTATATTCGTAAAATCATATTTATAATATAATATTTCATTTGAATATATAATAACAACAATCATTCAAGAAAATATAATAAAACAATCTTTTTAAAGAATATATATCTCTCAAACACATGCAATCCAAATAATTCATATTTCAACAACTATATTTGAAAAATCATATTTATAATCTACTATTTCATTTGAATATATGGTAACAATAATCATTCAAGAAAATATAATAACACAGTCTTGTTAATGATATATATCTCTCAAACACATGCAATCCAAATAATTCATATTTTAACAATTATATTCGTAAAATCATATTTATAATATAATATTTCATTTGAATATATAATAACAACAATCATTCAAGAAAATATAATAAAACAATCTTTTTAAAGAATATATATTCAAACAATCATCAAAATGGAAATTTAACAAACAATAATAAATAAATCAATTTATAATCTATTATTACAATTCATAAAATCTCAATTTTGATAGATTTAGGTTCTCGACAAAAATATATTTTTAGAAGAAAATACCAATCAAAATACTTAACTCTTCTTTGGCCTTGAAATCCAAGTAGAAGAAATTTCTAACGGCAACAACAGAATCAGAGAATAGTGATTTAGATGATCAGATTCTGAACTCATAGGAAGAGGAGATTTCCTCCATATCCAGAAGAATTCAAAGGATGTGGCACAGCAAGAGGAAATCTTTCCCTCAAAAAGATTCCAAGCACTCTAGCAAAGGAAGGGATGAAAAATTTGACAAGAAAAACATTTTCTACTATAGATGCAATGAACTTGGACATATCAAGTCAAACAGTCCAAATCTGGAGAAAGTGAAATACCAAAGCAAAGATTCCAAACCCAAGAAGAAAAGTCTGATGACTACATGAGATGATTTTGATGAATCCTATGATGATGAAGAGCAAGCAAATCTGGCTTTGATGGCTCATACCAACTCTGCCTTTGGAACCAACACAAATTCTAACACTGGAAGTGAATCAATATATCAAGAAATTGAGGTATTTTCTTACTTAACTCGATGTGATTTAGTTACTGTTATAATTGAATTTTTAAATAAGAATCACAAATTGTCTTTAAAACTAAAAACACTTATAAAAGAAAATGCAAACCTAAATGAAAGAAAAAATTGTTTATGTTGCATATGTTCTAACCAACCAAGTTGAAACACCAATCATGGCATCTGATAAGTGGACGCTAGCAACTTATGAAGGGAAAAAAGGTCTATATCCCAAGACCTGACTCTAGTGGAAGAAGGATTGATCAGCACAGTACCTAGCAAAACTAGAACCAATTGATGAATCATAACTATCACAAAAAGACGAATCATATGATGAACCAAAACTATTAGAAAAATCTAAACCATCTGATGGATATGAAGTATCAGCAGAACCAAAATCACAAAAGGTACTTAATACATTAGCAGAAACAAAATAATGATTATATAAAAAAAATAATAATGATAAAAATAATAATAAAAATAAATAGTTAGGCCTTTAAATTTTAGAAAATCATGGATGCTTTTGGTTTACGTTTGCCTCTAATTCCTTTTCAAAAAATTTCACTCTTTTTCTAAAACATAAAAAAATAAAAAACACGTATATAATTGAATGAAAAGAAATTGATTGATGGTAATAAAAATCATTATAATTTCATTATTTGAATGAAAAGAAACAAAAAAGAAATGAATCAATGGTAGTAAAAATAAGTATAATGGTGATCAATTGAATGAAAAGAAACCAAGAAGAATCAATGATAATAAGAATCAGTATAATGGTGATCAATTGATATAACATATATGTCAATTGGAAACTATTCTCTTTTCTTTTGTAACCTACACCTAAAAAATCTATAAATAATCGACAACAAGAGTAAAAAAGGGAGAGCACTATTGAGTAAAAAACAAAAAAAAAAAAAAAAGAGAGAATAATAGGCAAAAGATGAGCAGAGAATCTGATCTTAGGAAAATCATTCCAGCAAAACCAATTCAGTAGTAAGGTATCACTTTCTTATTATTTCTCTAATTTTCTTCTTATTAGTCTTTGTATTGCATCCCTTTAAAAAATGTTCTTTGTTTTTTCTTTCTCTTTTTGTTTTTTGTTTATACAAAAAATAAACTCATGGTAAGCTTTCATTTTTCTAAAGTTGTCTATTCCTAAAATTATTTTCTTTGCAACACAAAATACTAAAAAAAAAATATAAATAATTGATGTTTATAAACCAATCACCAAAAAAATAAACTTCACCCTATTGTAATGTAACAGAAAACTCATATCACGCATTTATCAAATAACTCAAAAAAAGTCATAACAACGAATAAATAGTTTTTCCCTTATGATTAGAATTAATAGTTGTTGCCACCGGGTGAAATTCATCATTTCTCGTCGCGCCACATCACTCGCTCCCAATCGTTGGAGACCTTTATGTCGTGATAGATCAAACAACGCACAAGCAAATCCTTTAACAGACTGCTTCACCGTCGTGTTCATCTGTTTCGTTCACATACTGTCGTATTACATTATTTTCTAACAAAAATCAAATTTTCTTTACTTTAAAACAAAAGTAAAAGGATACAATCCGTGAACAAACATCTCATCTCTTTTTTTCTTTATTATTATTATTATTATTATTATTAGTCTTGTTGTTGTTGTTGTTATTATTATTACATTTTCATTACATTGTTTTCTAACAAAAATTAATTTTTCTTTACTTTAAAACAAAAATAAAAAGATACAATTCGTGGACAGACATCTCACCTCTTTTTTCGTTATCATTATTATTATTAGATTTTTATTTTTGGATACGCATTTAATAATAATTATAATAAAAAATAATTAAACTAGAGTAATAATAAAAATTGGACAACACATAAATATTTTCTACCCAAGAACTATGTGTATTTTTTATTTCCCTATTGCACCTCGGGATACGTAGGAGCAAGGTCTTTCCCTTGTCAAACCAAATTAATAAAAAATATATATAATTCATTCTTTTATATATGAAAATAATTTATTTTCCTTTTTTAAATCTTTTAGGGGATAAAATTAAATAAATAAATAAATAATATGTTTACAATTAATCAAATGGTAACTGTGTTAACGGACGATATAGGATAATATTACTTTCCATATTCGTAAACGACTCCTGAATTCATTTTTTTTGTTCAAAAACATTATCTTAGGTTTTATCTAATTTTCCCTTAAAAATAAAATAAAACTAGATTATGGCTCGCGCGCTGCGCGGATAATAATTAATTAATTTTATAATTTTTATAAATAATATTTTATATGTTATAAATATAGTTATCTTATAATATTACTTAATTGATTTGTAATAATTGAATATGATTAGAAAAATTAAAATTAGGGAAAATCATATTTATCACAATCATCTAATTTAATTTTTAAAATATTTTGTAAAATTCGTATGATAACTTATTATATAGGATAATTGTTTGACTCATTGTACTTTGATTGTTAATTTAATTTTCAACATATAATGGTATTTGTATTTATTTGACGAAATAAAATGTAAAATACAAACCCAAAAATAAGATGTAAAAATTTATAATTATCATTTACTATTTAATATTTTTTATTTTTTATTTTTTATTTTAAAAAAGTATTAATGTTGAATTATATTGTAGCGTAGTCTAAATTTATTTGTTTTATTATTATTACATTCTAATTGCGAGCATGAGAAGTTGTTGTAAAAAAAAATTATTGAATATATTTCATCAAAAGTTTGTTAAAAAAAAAAATAAGTTGTCGTGGCATCGGAGTCTATTTTAAATATATATAATAGATGATAGATTTTAATAATTGGAAGTAACTTTTTTAATAATTTTTCAGATATTCGTATTTTATGATTATTTTTAATAAATTTATGTATTTTCTGTCAAACAAAATATATATTTTTATTTTATAAAATGTTACTAAAAAAATGGATTGACATTAATGAGTAATTTAATTTTTAACGTATAAAATCATTACTCACCATAAGTGAAATAATATAATTGTTCATAAAAGAAAGATTAAATAAAGAACATTTATGTCGATATTTATGAGTGATTAGGTGGCTTTTTTTTATTGAATTTAAAGACTAATAATATAAATTATTACTATTGGTAAATGACTAATAATATTATAAAATAGTTTATAAACTTATTATAAAATAACTTATAAAATAATTTGATAATAATATAAATTATAAATTATAAAATAGTTTTAATATTATGATATTTTAATTGCGAGCATGAGAAGTTGTTGTAGAAAAAAATTATTGAATATATTTCATCAAAAGTTTGTAAAAAAAAAATAAGTTGTTGTGACATCGGGAGTCTATTTTAAATATATATAATAGGTGATAGATTTTAATAATTGGAAGTAATTTTTTTAATATTTTGGAGGTATTATAAAATTATTTTACAATTATCTTAACTGCAATTTGTGTTCCTTCCATATTTATCTTCGCTATCCATGCAGTGGCAGGATCCTCAACCTATAAATATATATAAGTTAATTCAAAACAATATAAGGAAATTTTTTAAGTACCTAGAATAATTATACCTACACAAGTTGCAAAAGGATGAAACAATCATTTTCAAAATCCACTAAAACCAGTTAAATGTTTAAAAATGTAAATGATGGTTCAGCATTAATTCCTTCGCTTCATTAAAAACACCAAAGTATCAGTGTTAGATAGATAACAGTAGATTAAAACAGTTCATAAAATATCAAACACAAAAAATTAGAAGGAAAAAAGGAAAGAAACAAAAGCAAGAAATAAACCAAACCTGTGACACAAGCAAAGAGTGAGTAGAAGAGTGAGAGCTACTGCTGGAAAATCCAACATGTTACAATCCTTTGGCAATCCATGGACTTCAACTCTCCATATATTTGGATTATTTTCTCCAAAAGCAAAGCTCAAATATTCTGTAAAGCTCTAGCTACAGCAGCATTTGAGAACACATACTCCATTAGTATATTTGCCTCAACAAAATATCCCATAAATTCTCCTGCATCATCATAAATTAATAAAAACAAGTTTTTATACCAGAATAAATAATATTCAAAAGAAATAAATTAATTTTTTTGATAAACAAAATGTTACCATATTAGTTGTTAGCTTAGTATTTTCTTTCCAATCTTACTTCAAACCAGTTGAACAGAAATAAATAATAATTAACTTGATATAATGTAAGAAGATGTTTTTTTTTTATTACCAAAGGTTAATCTTAAATAACTGAAAGCTCCACCAACAACAGGAACTTGAACTGCAAATTCAGAGTAACATAGAGAAAAAAGAAGTGCTGATATTCATGCAATGATATAAGATATGAAGACTGAATGACCAGATTGATGAAGAGAAACAGGTCCAGTTGTGACAAACACACCAACACCAAGCATTCCTCCAACTCCAAGAGCTATAAGATCATACCATTTAAGCTTCCTCTTCATGTCTGCACCTGACCTCTGCCTCACTTGGTTGAACTCTTGGTCTGGTGTCCAAGTTGCTAGCATTCTTTTTCTAAGCTCGTGATGTGTTTGTGAGAGTGAGTACAAATAGTTTGACAACATTGTCATGGTTCTTCTCACTGATTACCATAGTGCAGAGAGATTAAAATAAACAAGTATGTCAAGTTATATGAACAATCAATGCAAATATAACCATATATTCAAGATCTAAAATTCAAAACCTACAATTTAAACAGCAGAAAAATAAAAGCCAAACACCACTATTCAGCTCGTGTGGAGGGATAATTAACCAGCCAAGAATACAAAAATCACTTAACTTCAAAATTCTGTTGCATTAATTCCATAGAATAATCAAAAGACCCTTGAAAATATCAACCCTAAAATTGCAATTCTACACAACATTCTCAACACCAGAGCACAACCATGACCACAAACTAACTTCAAAACATCATTATACTTCATATCTACACCCTAAGGTAACCAAATACCCCAAATTAAACCGACATAACCAAATTAAAACAAGAAAAATTCCAAATTTTTGGAAAATTTCTCTTCAAAATTCAGAGCCCTAAAAAATCCCACACCTCAAATCCCTCCACGTCACAAAACAATTGACTCCAAAAAACCTAAAGATGCAAACTTTGAAACATGAAACGATGCGTTTAAAGCGAAACGAAGTCGAAAAGAGAGAAGAAACTTACATGGTGTTTGTGGGTGCAAGCAAGCAAATTATGAATGGAACTGAAAACAAGTCGCGATTCAATATTGAATATCGGTGATTCAATGTTGATTTTGCAGAATAAAAGAGGAATGGAAGAGATGATTTTGATGAATGGTGAGAACAACCGCACAAGGAGACGAAGAGGATGGTGGGAAGACACCAGGGTTCGACAATTTTTTTTAGTGTGGGAAGAGAAGACGAGGGGTTTATTTTGGGGTCTCAAACCTTAGAATGAAATGAACGTGAATGCTTTATCAAAGGAACGGTTTTAGTGTGTTGCCCTAGTGCCTAACTAAAAAACCGTTCTCTTTTCTTTCAATCAGAATAGTGAATAGCTCTTACTAATTCTACCACAACAAAACTAAAAACCGTTTTTCTTGTATAGTCTATCGGAACGGTTTTTTTTACCATAAAGGACAAAGCCTTAAAGATAAAATTTATCCTTGGAGAGTTGTCCGAATGTTACTCAGGCTACCTTCAAGATCACAACGTTAAACAAGCGTTTCATAGGAGACAACTTACGTTAACATTTTTTTATTTTCTATTTTATTTTAGCTCAACTTTACTATTTTAGAATGTTTAATTTTAATTTTATGTTTAATTTCATTTATTTATTCATTTTGTCTATTTAAATATTCTACATTGAAGACCATACTTTATGCTAGTGTGGGGGAGGAAATATATTGTGGCGCTAGACCCCTTGTAGTGCTTGTGATGGTATCTTTATTGGCTTATTTAACTCGAATTGTGTGTAAGAATGAAGATTTTTTTTTAGATAAAGGGGATTTTTGAGCAAGCCCGGATGATGAGCATGTTGTTAGGACTAAATTGAAAATTTGAAACTATGTTTGCTATGATAGAGATATTCCTTTGTTTTAAAACAATATTTTCGTGTTGTGAATAAGTTTAGGTGTCTTGAGAAACAAACACTTTGATGACTCTTCATCATATGCATATTTTTCATTGTTTTTAGTCTTATTTATCTTTGATTCATTAATTAATTTAAGGAGTTATTTGATATATTTTGTTAATTTTATTTCTTTGATTTAATGAAATGTTTATGTTCTTATTTTCTTGATTAAGTAGAGATTTTTCGGAGTTTTGCGTTGTTACTTTGTTTGAATGCAGTGCTGAATTTTGGTGAGAAATCAACATGACCTATGTAGAGTATTTCAGACATATCTAAAGTTGTAGATGTCCAATTGGAGTCAAACCAAGTGCAAAAGAACGCTAAGATCCATAGCTACAACTCTCATGAAGGCACCGGAACCCATTGCATACTCAAAAGAGGAGCAAAATGCAGAAAACGTCAAATAGAAGAAGTTGTGCGCCTGAAGCGCAGCCGCACCTGAGGCGCATTTTCAGCATTTTGCCATTGTCGGGACGCGCTTGAAGCCCAAAAGTTGCGGCTGGGGCGCGTGGCACGCGACAACATTCATTAAAATGCATTTTTTCACTTTCTAGGCATCTTTTTTACTATTGGAAAGTTGGGAGACTTGTGCCATAGCTCTGTCACGAGTAACTAAACCCTATTAGTTAGGGATGAGTGTAACAAGACGAAACCCTTATTTTTCTGATTTGATTTCCAGTTATACGAATGAGTTTATTGAATTATTTTTCTTATCTTTATGCTTAATGCTTTTTATTACTTGATCAACATTAAAATTGCTTGATCAACATTAAAATGTCATGGAACCAATTAAATTAGTTGCAAAGGCAATAGTTTAACAAGAGAATTCATGTACGGTAAGGCTTAATTCTAATCTTAAATCTACTAAGAAATTAAGGGTTACTTTGGAATTAAAGATATGTCACTAAGACATTAGGGCAAGAATAATAAAGAGAATTCGGTAATAATTCAATAAAGGAATTCAGTAACTAGGATCAAATTAGACACCAAGGTTGGATTTGAAGCGAAACTCATCCCTGACATTTTTCTTATTATAAAGAATCAATTTTATTATTGTTGTTAATTTCAAATATTATTTCAATCAATTCAGAAACATTTTGTTTAATTTTAGTAATTAAATAGCATTCGATAGTAAAACATAATCCTTGAGTTCGACATTCAGTATTACTGTTTTATTATTACTTGCAACGATTCAGTACACTTGATGAAACACTATCAAATTTTTGGCGCTGTTGTTGGGGATTGCCATATCACTAAAGAACACCTGGAAATTTTCCTAGTGACACACGAGGAGTGTCAAGGTAAGTGAACAAGTACCACCTAAAGCCAAATAGAGAGGAAGTACTTCAACTTCAACCACTCGGAGGAAATGGTCACACCGACTTCAGTTGAGGAGCACATCGCTCTTGAAAAGGAGAAAGAACATGTGGTACAGAAAAAGGAAACACTGCCAAAACTAGAAATTCGACTTTCATTCCCTCAAAGATTAAGAAAGGAAGAAACTGAAAAACAATTCGATAAAGTTCTTGATGTTTTTAAAAAATTGCAAATTAACATTCCTTTTGCAGAAGCATTAGAACAGATGCCGACAGACGCCAAGTTCATGAAGGAGATTATGTCAAAGAAGACAAAAATTGGCGGTGAAACAGTGATGCTGACCGAAAAGT
Organism: Cicer arietinum; assembly: GCF_000331145.2. Lineage (NCBI taxonomy): Eukaryota > Viridiplantae > Streptophyta > Magnoliopsida > Fabales > Fabaceae > Cicer > Cicer arietinum. The sequence goes on from NC_021165.2 coordinate 38,777,993, forward strand.
GTAGTTCTATCCTACATAGGAAGCTGCCACCGAAGCTCAAGGATCTTGGAAGCTTCTATATCCCTTGTGCTATTGGAAATAGAACTTTTGGGAAGGCCATGTGTGGTCTTGGGGCTAGTGTAAGTCTTATGCCTCTTTCCATATAGAAAAAGCTAGGCATTGGAAGAGTCAAAGATACGCAACTAATGTTACAGTTTGTGGATCGCTCAATGAAACACCTATATGAAGTGGTAGAGATGTGTTAGTCAAGGTTGATAAGTTCATTTTTCCCATTGGATTTCATGGCACTAGACATGGATGAGGACAATGACATTTCTTTGATTTTGGGGAGACCGTTCTTAGCAACAGGGCGAGCTATGATTGATGTAGCGGATGACACCTTAACTTTAAAGGTAAATGAAGAAATCTTCACTTTCAATATTCTAAAAGCCATGGAACATTCAAAAGAAAGAGAAGAGTGAAATATAAATGAGATCTTAGATGCAATAGTCGATGAAGAAGTTGAGCATCAAGCACCCATTTTGCCACTAGAAAGAGTAAAGAATGGTATACCTACACCAAGATGTTGTTAAAGAAAGTGAACATCCAAAGGTGAAAGAGGTTTTAGCCATGTTAGAAGTATCACCATCTTACTCCCTCTGTTTCCCTACTAGATGGGAGGAGTTGAAAGGGGATGAAGACGAGTCCTTAGAGAAAAAAGAAAGAGATGTCACAGATTGAACTCAAGTATTTGCCTCCTCATTTAATATATGTATTCCGGGGTGAAAAAGATAAGAATCCAGCTATCATTAGTGCAAACTTGAGTGGTTTACAAGAAGAGAAGTTGTTGAGAATTCTACGGAAGCATAAGGGTGCCATCGGTTGGTCCATTGAAGACTTGAAGGGAATAAGTCCGACTTTTTTCATGCACAAAATCCTAATGGAGGACAATCACAAACTAGTTGTACAACCCAAAAAAGACTGCATCGGGTAATGAAAGAAGTGATTAGGAAAGAAGTGGTAAAGCTCCTAGAAGCCGGTCTCATTTAACCCATCTCAAATAGCTCTTGGGTGAGTCCCGTCCAAGTGGAACCAAAAAAGGGGGGAACAATTGTCATCACAAACGAAAAGATTGAGCTAATTCCTAAACGAACGGTTACAGGGTGAAGAGTTTGTATTGATTATAGAAGATTGAACAGTGCTACGCATAAGGATCATTTCCCGCTCTCTTTCTTTGACTAGATGCTTGAGCGACTAGCTGGACATGAATATTATTACTTTATAGTTGGCTACTCGGGTACAATCAGACAGTTGTAGCACCTGAGGATCAAGAGAAAACTGCATTTGCATGTCTGTATGGGGTGTTTGCTTATCGATGAATGTTGTTTGGGTTGTGTAATGCTCCTACCACTTTTCAAATGTGCATGATGTCCATATTCTCTGATATGATTGAAAAAACATATCGAAGTATTTATGGACGACTTTTATGTCTTTGGTTCATCTTTTGATAATTGTTTGATTAATCTATCTCTTGTATTAGAAAGGTGTAAAAAATATAATTTGTTCCTAAATTGGGAAAAATGTCATTTTATGGTAAGAGAGAGAAATGTGTTAGGCCACTGAATCTCCTATAAGGGGATCGAGTTAACAAGGCCAAAGTTGAAGTTACTGAGAAACTTCCCCCACCTACCAATGAAAAAGTCATTAGAAGCTTTTTAGGCCATGCTGGATTTTATAGGAGATTTATAAAATACTTTTCAAAAATTGGCTTACAAACCTACTTGTGAATGACACACCTTTCAAATTCATTGAGGATTGTTTTAATGTTTTTAACAATTTGAAAAATAAGTTGATAACTGCCCCCATTATCACTGCACTTGACTGGTCACTACCTTTTGAAATCATGTGTGAGACTAGTGATAATGCTATCGGGGCAGTCCTAGGACAAAGAACGTATAAGTTGTTGCATGTAATCTACTACGCTAGTCATGTTTTGAATCAGGCGCAACACAATTATGCCACAACTGAAAAAGAATTATTAGTTGTAGTTTACGCTTTTGATAAATTTCAATCTTATTTATTAGGATCAAAAGTTATTGTTTACACTGATCATGCTGCCTTGAGGTATTTCTTTGCTAAGCAGGAATCGAAGCCAAGGCTACTCAGGTGGATTCTATTACTACAAGAGTTCGACATTGAGATCCGAGATAAAAAAGGGATCAAAGAACATTGTAGCCGACCACCTATCTCGATTTGTGAAAGTGGAGGAGGATGATAATACTAGACCAATACGAGACCAGTTTGTTGATGAACACACCTTCGCAATTACCAAGGCACCTTGGTTCACTGACTTTGCTAATTTCAAAGTAGGTGAGGCAATTCCATCCGATTTCACATACACACAACGAAAGAAGTTTATCCATGATGCCAAATTCTATGTATGGGATGAACCCTTTCTGTACAAAAGAGGAGTGGATGGGTTGTTGCGAAGGTGTGTGCCTGAGGAGGGGCAAGAAAAAGTCTTGTGGCACTGCCACAACTCTGATTATGGGGGTCATTTCAGTGGGGATCGAACTGCAGCAAAAGTTCTCCAATCAGGACTATTATGGCCTTCATTGTTTAAATATGCATTCAACTGTGTGAAAAAGTGCGATCGATGCCAACGCACTAGTAATATTTCAAAACGGGATGAGATGCCTCAAAATTCTGTATTAGAAGTAGAAGTATTTGATGTGTAGGGTATTGACTTCATGGGTCCATTCATATCCTCATATGAAAAAGTTTATATTTTGGTGGCGGTGGATTATGTCTCAAAGTGGGTTGAAGTAGGTGTTACACCAACCAATGATTCGCAACATGTCATCACATTTCTCAAGAAGAACATATTCGCGCATTTTGGCGTGCCTCGAGCTTTGATTAGTGACGAGGGTACTCACTTTCTAAACCGGAAAATGGAATACCTTCTAAGGAAATATAATGTGCGTCATAGGGTGGCAACCCCATATCACCCCCAAACAGTGGGCAAGTTGAAGTATCCAACAAGCAGCTTAAGCGAATCCTTGAAAAGACAGTGAATGCTTCAAGAAAAGATTGGTCAATGAAACTTGATGATGCACTTTGGGCCTACCGAACATCTTTTAATACCCTCCTGGGTATGTCGCCGTATGAGATAGTGTATGGTAAAGCTTGTCATTTGCCTCTTGAACTAGATCGTCGAGCATTTTGGGCAACAAAGTACTTGAATTTTAACTTGGTCAAGGCAGGCGAATCGAGAATTTTGGGCGATGAAGAAAATTAAATTCAAGGAGTTCCAAGAAGGAGAACTAGTTCTTATCTTCAACTCAAGATTGAAGTTATTTCCAGGAAAATTAAAGTCAGGATGGTCGGGCCCTTTCAAAATCTTCAAGGTATTTCTATATGGTGTTGTGGAGTTGAAAGGTACACACTCAAACCAAAACTTCAAGGTGAATGGACAAAGACTCAAACCCTACTTAGGGGGAGAGTAAAAAATTTCGATGGAGTCCATCAATATGATCACCACTTGAAAAGTGAAATGTCAAGCTCACGATACTAAAAGAGCGCTTATTGGGAGGCAACCCAAATTCGTATCCTTTGCACGGTATTTTTGCATTTCAGTTTCCTTTTAATCCATTTATTTTCATTTTTAGTTATTAATTGCTAGTTGTATTAGTTCTTGATGTTTAGTATGTGCAAGGAATCAAAAAGATGTGTTAGGGATTGATTTTACTGTTTGGATTCGCATCATGTGCGCCTGAAGCGTGGCATTGGTGCTTGAAGCGCATTCCAGGAAGTTGGACACTGGTCGTGTGTGCCTGAAGTGCATTTTTCCAGTTCTATCACTGGTCACGCACGCCTGAAGCGCATTTTAGGCAGTTGAACACTACCAACGCACGCTTGAGGCGTGTCCCATGCGCTTGGAGCACATTTTTGCCCAGTTTGCCCAAGGCTGGGTTTTAAAACCCTTGTTCTAACACAAACCTTCCCTCACACAACCTCCCCTCCCACAAGAGTAAACTCATACACTCATCTCTATTACTACTCCAAGTCTAGTACTCATTTCAATAGAGGTAAGTGATATCGTTTCAGCAAGTGTACTGAATCGTTGCAAGTAATAATAAAACGGTAGTACCGAGTGTCGAACTCAAGGATTGCGTTTTACTATTGAATTATATTTGATTACTAAAATTGAACAAAAAGGTTCCCAAGTTGATTGAAATAATGTTTGAAATTAACAACAATAATAAAATTGATCTTTTATAATGAGAAAAATTGTCACGGATGAGTTTCACTTCGAATCCAACCTTGGTGTCTAATTTGATCCTAGTTACTGAATTCCTTTATTGAATTATTACCGAATTCTCTTTATTATTCTTGCCCTAATGTCTTAGTGACAGAACCTTTAATTCCAAAGTAACCCCTAATTCCTTAGTGGATTTAAGATTAGAATTAAGCATTACCGTATAGAAATTCTCTTGTAAATTATTGCTTTGCAACTAATTTAATTGGTTTCATGACCTGCATCTATCCCTAGACTACAAATTCACAAATTTCGCATCTCAAGCATTCGTAAAGTCTACTTCCGTTTCAAAATACAAATCGTAGAACATTTTAATGTTGATCAAGCAATAAAAAGCATTAAGCACATAGATGAGAAAAACAATTCAATAAACTCATTCATATAACTAGAAATCAAATCAGAAAAATAAGGGTTTCATGTGGTTACACTCATCCCTAACAAATAGGGTTTAGTTACTCATGACAGAGATACAAAAGATAAGGATTAAAGAAGAATTACAAGAATGATTCATGGATGATTCTTGATAAAACTGCTTCAATGGCGTTAGAAGCGGCTGTCTTTGAGTTTCTATGCTAGGGCACAAGTCTCCCAAGTTCCCAAGAGTCAAAAAAAGATCCATAAACAGTAAAAATTTGTGTTTTTATGATTGCTGATGCGCGTCACGCGCCCCAGGCGCGCAGGGTTCGCTCCAGGCGCGCGTTGCCAGAACTGAAACACGAGAAATACGCTCCAGGCGCGCGTTGCCAGAACTGAAACACGAGAAATGCGCTCCAGGCGCGCAGGGCGCGCTTTAGGCGCGCAGGGCGCGCTCCAGGCGCACAGCATATGCTGTCTGATGTATTTTGCATATTTCTCATCTTTTGCGTCTGAATTTGGTCCCGGTGTCTTCATGAACGTTGTAGATATGGATCTTAGCTTTCATTAGCACTTGGAGTTACACTAAGTAGACATCTAGAACTCCAGATATGGCTGAAATACTCCACATATATCATGTTGATTTTTCACCAAAATTCAGCACTGCACTAAAACAAAACGCAATGTAAAATTACGAAAAATTCCTACTTAATCAACGAAATAAAAACAAAAAACATTTTATTAACTCAAAGAACAAAAATCAACAAAATGTATCAAATAAATCCTTAATTTAACTGATGATTGAGGATAAATAAGACTAAAACAGTGGGAAAATATGCATATGATGAAGAGTCATCAGTAAGTTTTCCTCCCCTATTAAGCATTCTTCCATCATCAAGTAAGTTTGCTCAAATTGTTACTATCAAATCCTTCTTGTTCATTGATGCATGTGGGTTATTTGAATTCGAAATTATGTTAGTTTTAGAGATTGTTCATAGATGCATGTTGGTTGTCTAAAATTGAATGTGTGTCAGTGTTGGAAATTGTCACTTATGATTGTGGATTGTTCATGTATTTCATGTTTTGCACTCCACCTGTTTGATAAAATGGCACAACCACTTTTGAATCCTAATTACCACAAAATCTCTACTGCACTCCAGCTATTTGAGAAAATGACACAACCAATCTTTGTGCATTGTTATCATTCAGAATTTTGTTGGATAAATTTAGGGAATTTGCTTTGGATATTTTGTCAAGGGGAGACATGCTCAAACTAATTATCTCCAACCTTGAATATTTTGAATCCTGGATGTGCTTAATTGTTTTACAGGACCTAATGGTAACCCAACATAAAGCTAAACACACTAAGGTCACAAATGCATCTTCCTCTCAATCAAATTCTTATTCAAGACCATGGCAACGCAAGATTATCATGCAAAAACTCCCCACAGTCAAGAAGTTTGTGAGTGAGAAGAATTTTAAGTTGGAAGCCAATGAATTTGTTGACATCCAGGTGATGATTGCTTGTAGAGGATGGGAGAAGCTGACCATATTTGTCACCATAGCGAGCAAATCCTTAGCAGTGGAATTCTTCTCCAATGCCTCTGATCTGAAGTTTGACAAACCATTGCTACATAATCAATTTGTGAGTTATGTACGAGGAAACATGGTGCCCTTCACGCCTCAAGTCATCAATGTCATCTTTGATCTGTCGAACTATACAGATTGCCGCTTTCAAGGTATGGAGGATAACATTATAAAAATAGACACTCAGGAAATCTTACACATCTTATGCATACCAGACACATATTGGGTACGAAATAAAGATGGCTCACCTAGAAAACTACGTTCGTTGGATCTGACCCCAATTGCAAAAGCATGGAGTACCTTTGTTCATCATACGGTACTACAATGTTCAAATGTGTCAGATATAACATTTTAGAGAGCATGTCTACTAACCGCTATCATAAAAGGAGACATAATTAATGTGGCCATGCTAATAGCTCATGATCTTTGGGGGACAACGATTCTTGATCCTCTGACAGGCTACTTCCATCATGCTTCCCGGATAAGCAAACTCTGTGAACAAGTGAGGATGTTACCTAAACAGGGTAAAGAAATGGTGAAACCTGCTACCCCAATAACTGTTAGGTGAATAGAAAAACACTCTATGATTCCAATATACTATTCTGGTGCTCCATAAGAAACAATGTCAGATGAGGAAAATACTAAACCACACGGGCCACATGACGATCCTCAGCATCCATCACAGCTCTCCACAGAGGATATATTTGGCCGAGTGGAAACTATGATGGAACAATTGATGATCAATCAGCGAGATGGACAATCTAGAATCGAACTGGGGATGACCAATCTCTATCGAGTTTTCCCTTCATCTCAACAGACATCAGGAGGCCTGTTTTATTCTGATTTATTTTCACCTCACTAGTATACTAGGGACTACAGTGGTACAGGAGCAGAGGACCTAAACAAAGCCCCTTGAATGAATTAACCAACTGAGAGAAGTTTTTTCTTTGTTTTTAATTTTTTTCTTTCTCCCCCCCCCCCCTTTT
>NC_021165.2:38785244-38831437 GCF_000331145.2 Cicer arietinum
GCTATATTTTAGTATTTGAATTGTATGTTTCCTTTCCTTTCACTAAATATGTACTACGATGAAGAAGTTGTAATAACTTGCATTTGATCTTAAGTTTTCTGTTTGGGATTTTGAAATTTCAATTTCATTTATTTGCTCATGTCATTGCTCAATTTGACGAGTTTCACTAATGCATACATTGTAGATTACTCTGTTGTTGTAGAAGGCTAACTTGCCAAAAAAAATAAAAAAATAATTTTTCAGTGACATGTTTGGCATTATTTTGACAGTTCATGCTCTCTCTTATTATCCTAGCTGTGAGTTTTTGGGCCTTAACACTTTCATTGTTTGTTGTGTGATTATCTAGACATATGTTATCCCTTCAGAACTTGCACTAATTCTGACTTGCATCACTTGTAATTTATGCATACACTGAGGCAATTTTATTTGGTCGTTTGAGCCTTTTTAACTATCGTATGCAAATTTTATCCCTTGCTAGTCCCTTTGAGTCTTGCCATTTCTTTCGGTTACTAGCCACATTACAAGCCAAAGACCTGAATTTGACTCAATCACCTTACTTGGAGTTAGGTAGAAATTTTTTTGTCTTGTCTTGGTAAAATTCTAAGTTTGGGGTTGCTCATGGGATAACAACATTTTAAGTTTGGGGTGGTGATTCTCACAAAAGAAAAAAATCAGCTTGTGTACTTTTATAAATAATATCTTCTTCGTTCTTTTCTTAATGTTTGAAAATCTCCACAATGAAAAGGTGAAGAAAAATAAAAAGTGGTAGAATAATTTGAAAATGTATGCCTAACTCCAAGTAGTAGTAAAGCCTACTATCCCAAAATGTCCTACCTTTTCCTAAGCCCTATTACAACTCGAAAGTCCTTCAAAAGTGTATGTGTTTGCTGCATTGTGATTGCAAACAAGAACTTTTTCAAGCCTATGGTGGCGTGATGCATGTTCTATGATTTGAGTGATAAATTCATATCCCTTGCTAAAAATTTGAGAGAAATTTTGGTGAGATTGTGTGAAGAGAGAGTTGAACTTGATGAATGAATACTAAAGTATACAAATTGTGTTTTTTTTTTAAGCAACCATGGAGCAGGATGAATGTTTTGTAGTAGCTCGAAATTTGAGAATTGAGTTTGATTTGATTTGAGAAATTGAGTTTAAGTTTACTTTTAATTGTACCAAATCTGAAATTAATTGTTGCTTGGGGACAAGAAATAGATTAAGTTTGGGATTGTGATGACTCTTCATTAGTTAATTTTAGGATTTATTTGATATATTTTGTTAATTTTATTTCTTTGATTTAATGAAATTTTTATGTTCTTATTTCCTTGATTAAGTAGATATTTTTCGGAATTTTGCATTGTTACTTTGTTTTAATGCAGTGCTGAATTTTGTGAGAAATCAACACGATCTATGTAGAGCATTTCAGCCATATCTAATTGTAGTCAAACCAAGTGCAACTTAAAGCTACGATCCATAGCTACAACTGCCATGAAGACACCACAATCCTATTAAGACTCAAAATAGGAGCAAAATGCAGAACATGTCAAATAGAAGAAGATGTGCGCCTGAAGCGCAATAGCCGCACCAGAGGCGCATCTTCAGCATTTTGCCACTGTGCGGACGCGCTTGAAGCGCAAACTCTGCGCACGTGGCACGTGGCACGCGGCAACATTTATTAAAATGCATTTTTTTCACTTTCTATGCATCTTTTTGACTATTGAGAAGTTGTGAGACTTGTTCCCTATTATAGAAACTCAAAGACGACCGTTTGTAACACCATTTCAGCAGTTTTATCAAGAATCATTCACGAATCTTTCTTGTAATTCTTCTCTAATCTCTATCTTTTCTATCTCTATCATGAGTTACTAAACCCTATTTGTTAGGGATGAGTGTAACTAGATGAAACCCTTATTTTTTGCTTGATTAACATTAAAATGTTCTACGATTCGTATTTTGAAACGAAAGTGGACTTTACGAATGTTTGAGATGAAAAATTCATGATTTTGTTGTCTAGGGATAGATGCACTTCATGAAACCAATTAAATTAGTTGCCAAGGCAATAGTTTAACAAGAGAATTCCTGTACGGCAAGGCTTAATTCTAATCTTAAATCCACTAAGGAATTAGGGGTAACTTTGGAATTAAAGGTTCTTTCACTAAGACATTAGGGCAGCAATAATAAAGAGAATTTGGTAATAATTCAATAAATGAATTCAGTAACTAGGATCAAATTAGAACCAATGTTGGATTTGAAGTGAAACTCATCCCTAACATTTTTCTTATTATAAAGGATCAATTTTATTACTGTTGTTAATTTAAAATATTATTTCAATCAATTCGGAAACTTTTTGTTTAATTTTAGTAATTAAATATAATTCAATTGTAAAACGCAATCCTTGAGTTCAACACTCGGTATTACTGTTTTGTTATTACTTGCAATGATTCAGTACACTTGATGAAACGCTATCACACTTCATGAACGAAAGGACAAGAAAAAGAGAGAATTGACAGTTTAAAGAATTAAAAGTATAGTAAAATACCATCTCCTTGATTAGCTTAGGGGTTACTCACACTAGCAATCAAGTGAAAAGTGAGTTGAAGTGTTGTTTCACTGAGTAGCTTAGGAATAACATTTACTAATAGTCAAGTCAAAGGTGAAATGGTATCAAATTAAAAAGAAAAGGGTAACAATGGCACAAATTAAAGGGGTGAGTTGTCTAGTTAAGTAAAAGAAAAATGTCCCTAGTACTTGCGAAAAATAAGTCTATGTGTTCTATGATAAGGATGAAAATTTATGAATGAGAATGATTAAATGAAATGAATGAAGAAATTCTCAAAGCATTAAATGCTTATAAGCAAGGAGGTTAACCACGCACACTTTGAACTCTAGGAATTCATTTTACTTAGTTGACATAGTCTAGAATGTAACGCCTAGTTACGTGAGTATAAAAATTGAGATAATAACGCTAAAGTTATAAGAATCATATAAGAGAATAAGGTACTGTAATAAATAATAAAATTATTAGAAAGAAATAATGTTATGAAATCTCAAAAATTTATCCTTACAACTGAAAAATATTTAATAATTAAAATATCCAAAACTGGGCAAATAGTATCTAATACCGACATAAAATGCAATGTAGACATTATGCCTACTTATTCTTGATCTACTAACCTAATTGAAGGAAATCACTCTTCTCAAGGGAGGTAGGACTTCTTAACTCTCGACGTCTCCAGCAGTCTCAGTATCTAAAAACAACACTTTAATGAGATACAAAATCCCAGTGAATAATACACACAATTTCAAAACAAGTATTATTCTCAGCCGGAGCGGTAACCGAAAAAGTCGATCATGGCACCCGCCTTCATCCAAAAATATTTTTTAGAACTATTCGTGATATAACTAAGATTTCTCTATAATAACCAACTACTTTCAATAATTAATTAAAAACTCATCAAATAAATTAACGATAATCCACATCTATTATAATAAGATAATTCCAATATACACATTTATTCCATAAAAATAATCAATTAATTCAATGATGGAGATATACTACTTCTGCAGAGTGAGTATTATCTAATCATGTGGAGCACCAGCTCATCCAGTGTTGGGTACAAGACTCATCTGTGTGGAGTTTATACCTCATCGAAGTTTAATACTCATCCATGTGGAGCTTAAATCTCATCTCTTTGTGAAGTTTAAAACTCATCCCGGTGGAGTTTAAACCTCATCTCTTTGTGAAGTTTAACACTCTGTACTATTGTTTTGTTATTACTTGCAATGATTCAGTTACTTGATGAAATGCTATCACACTTCATGAACGAAAGGACAAGAAAAAGAGAGAATTGACAGTCTAAAGAATTAAAAGTATAGTAAAATACCATCTCCTTGATTAGCTTAGGGGTTACTCACACTAGCAATCAAGTGAAAAGTGAGTTGAAGTGTTGTTTCACTGAGTAGCTTAGGAATAACATTTACTAATAGTCAAGTCAAAGGTGAAATGGTATCAAATTAAAAAGAAAAGGGTAACAATGGCACAAATTAAAGGGGTGAGTTGTCTAGTTAAGTAAAAGAAAAATGTCCCTAGTACTTGCGAAAAATAAGTCTCTGTGTTCTATGATAAGGATGAAAATTTATGAATGAGAATGATTAAATGAAATGATTGAAGAAATTCTCAAAGCATTAAATGCTTATAAGCAAGGAGGTTAACCACACACACTTTGAACTCTAGGAATTCATTTTACTTAGTTGACATAGTCTAGAATGTAACGCCTAGTTACGTGAGTATAAAAATTGAGGTAATAACGCTAAAGTTATAAGAATCATATAAGAGAATAAGGTACTGTAATAAATAATAAAATTATTAGAAAGAAGTAATGTTATGAAATCTCAAAAATTTATCCTTACAACTGAAAAATATTTAATAATTAAAATATCCAAAACTGGGCAAATAGTATCTAATACCGACATAAAATGCAATGTAGACATTATGCCTACTTATTCTTGATCTACTAACCTAATTGAAGGAAATCACTCTTCTCAAGGGAGGTAGGACTTCTTAACTCTCGACGTCTCCAACAGTCTCAGTATCTAAAAACAACACTTTAATGAGATACAAAATCCCAGTGAATAATACACACAATTTCAAAACAAGTATTATTCTCAGCCGGAGCGGTAACCGAAAAAGTCGATCATGGCACCCGCCTTCATCCAAAAATATTCTTTAGAAGGCTTTTGGTGTTCAATCTTAACCTTTTGACACACTAGACACTTAGACACAAAGCTAGCCACATCCCTTTTCATTCCCGGCCACCAGTACATTTTTCTCAAATCCTGATACATTTTAGTTATTCCTGGGTGTATCGTGAACTTACTCTTATGCGCTTCCTCTAAAATCTTATCCTTAAGACTACCCTCCTTAGGAACAATGTTCTTATCCTTAAACAACACTAAACCATCCCTAGACAAGGTATAATTTTCCTTGCACACTAGATAATGTAATTCTTTATCTAAGAGTTGTTCTGTTTTTATTACCCCTCTCAAGTTACTAGTGATTTCTAGCCTATTTAGATTCAAACTTATAGCACTAAGGGATACAACCAAATTCATGTCTCTAAATTCTTCTAATAGGTTTGTCTCTTGTACCATCATACAAGCCACATGTAAGGATTTTCTACTGAGAGCATCAACCACTACATTCGCTTTCCCAGGGTGATATTTCTACTCAAAGTCGTAGTCCTTAAGAAACTCCATCCACCTTCTTTGTCTCATATTTAATTCTTTTTGATCAAACAAATACTTAAGGCTCTTATGATCACTAAAAACCTCAAATTTTGCTCCATATAAGTAATGCCTCCAAATCTTAAGAGCAAAGACTACAACTGCTAATTCAAGATCGTGGGTCGGATAATTCGCCTCGTGTGACCTAAGTTGTCTAGATGCATATGCTACCACTTTTCCTTCTTGCATTAAAACACATCCTAAACCATTTTTAGAGGCGTCACAATAAACAACAAAATTCATGGATAGATCTGGTATAACTAAAACAGGTGTTGAAATTAATCTTCCTTTAAGCACTTGGAAATTATCCTCGCATTCTTGGTCCCACACAAAAGTTTTCCCTTTTCTAGTCAACTTTGTGAGAGGTAAGGCTAGAATGGAAAACCCCTTTATAAATTTCCTATAATAACCCGCTAATCCTAAGAAACTCCTTATTTCAGTCACTGATTTAGGTTGGGGCCAACTTAATATTGCATCTACCTTACTAGAGTCAACTGTTACTCCTTTACTAGAGATGGTATGTCCTAAAAACTTCACCTCATCAAGCCAAAACTCACATTTCTCAGGTTTTGCATACAATTTATTATCTCTCAAAACTTGCAACACCATCCTCACGTGTTTCTCGTGGTCGCCCACGCTCTTGGAGTATATTAGAATATCATCTATGAACACTACCACAAACTTATCTAAGAAAGGTCTAAAAATTCGATTCATATAATCCATAAAAATATCAGGGGCATTGGTAACTCCAAAAGGCATGACTACATACTCATAATGTCCATATTTTATCCTAAAAGCTGTTTTATGAATGTCTCCACTCTTGACTCTAATTTGATGATACCCAGACCTCAAATCTATCTTAGAAAATACTGAAGCTCCTCTCAATTGATCTAAGAGGTCATCTATCCTAGGCAAGGGATATTTATTCTTAATGGTAGCTTGATTCAATTTTCTATAGTCTACACATAGTCTCATACTCCCATCTTTCTTCTTCACTAAAAGTAATGGCACTCCCCATGGTGACACACTAGGCCTAATGAATCCTTTTTCCAATAAATCTTCCAATTGTTTCTTGAGCTCCTCCAACTCTAATGTTGACATCCTATAGGGTGCTACTGACAGTGGGCCACACCCTGGCACTAAATCAATGGAAAATTATAATTCTCTATTCAGTGGTAAGCTAGAGACATCGTTAGGGAACACATCAAGAAATTCACCAACTACAGGCATCAAGGTTAAATTATCCTCAACCTCTACCTTAGAAGAAAATAAGAGCATGTGTCCTTGAGCTCCCTCAACTAAATACCTATGACAAGCTAGAGCAGACACGAAACATTTGGACGAATGAGGTGAATCAATAGCCCTAAGTTGAGGTGCAACAAGGATAGATTTATCAGAATAATTTATAACTGTATGATTTGACGACAACCAATCCATTCTTAGGATAACATCTAATCCAGACAAAGGTAAACAAATCAAATCAACATTATAAGGCACATTTTGATAAACAATAGTAGAATTCAAGCATGCAGTGGAGGTAGTAAGATTTTTTTCAGCAGGGGTGGTAACGCATAAGTCAAAAGGTAGACAAGAAATAGTCAATTGCAAGGCTTTCACACAAGACAAAGATATAAAGGAATGTGTCGCTCCTGAATCAAACAATATGATAATATTTTTATTCTTAATAAAGCCCATACCTTTGATCAAACCATCTGACTCCTTCACCTCTTCTCCTTGGAGTGTAAAGACTATCCCTTGGTTTTGGGGTCTAGATCGAGCCTGCCCCTTACTCTTGCAACATCTAGCATAATGTCCAACCTTTCCACATTTAAGACATGTAATTCATGCGGCAGGACATGACTGGTCTCCATGATTAAATCCACAGTTCTCACATCCCTTATTCTTACTAATCAAAGCTTGTCATTGCTTGTCCTTTGAAATTGTGGGCACAAGATGTAGATTCTTCTGAAATTTATTGTCCTTTTTGTGAAACCTTTTTTCAACAGGGTTAAACTTCTCCTTCGGTTTCTCAGCTTCCAGCGCTTGCATCTTTTGCTCAGCCACCCTAGACTTGTTTACCAAGGTGGGATAGTCACGAATATCTAGAATTCTGATAAAGCTTTGCAGCTCGTGCCTCAGTCCTTGCTCAAATTTGATTGCCTTCCACTCGTCTTGTGGGTTGTCCCTAAGATAGCGAGAGTACCTTGATAGAGCTTCAAATTTGGCTACATACTCTGCAACTGACATACCTCCTTGGCGAAGATTAAGAAACTCTGTTTCTTTTTGAATGCGAACACGTGGGGAAAATACTTTCCTAGAAATATCTCTTTAAACCCATCCCAAGTAATGGGAACTCCTTGTGTCAGTAGACCTCCTCTAGCACAATTCCACCACCAATGCTCAGCATCGGACTCTAACATATAAACGACAAGGTCCACTTTTTGGCCATCATTGCACCGCATTACTCGAAATATTTTCTCTAACTTTAGCAACCATTCTTCAGCCTCAACTGGATCAGAACTTCCTCGAAATGGTGGTGGATTGTTCTTTCAGAATTCAGAAATTCCTACATATTGAGGGTCTACGGTTGTTGTCGCTAGGATATTAGATCCTCTTAACTGACGAATAGTCTCTGTTTGTTCTCGCATGGCTGCAGCCATCAAGCTGAGAGCCTCGGCAAGTGCGTCATTCATTCCACGCCTATTACCTGCCATAATTCTGCGGACTAAGAATCAATCATTGAGTTGGCTACGCTCATCTAGCCTAATAGCATGCAAAATTTATGACCATAACAAACAATCCTATAAGCCCAAGTTTTGATTTTTTTTATATATAAAAAATTGATCATAAAAATAAATTAAACTAAACCCACACCACAGTCCGATCTAGGTTCGACCTGGCTCTGATACCATAAATGTAACGCCTAGTTACGTGAGTATAAAAATTGAGGTAATAACGCTAAAGTTGTAAGAATCATATAAGAGATTAAGGTACTGTAATAAATAATAAAATTATTAGAAAGAAGTAATATTATGAAATCTCAAAAATTTATCCTTACAACTGAAAATTATTTAATAATTAAAATATCCAAAACTCGGCAAATAGTATCTAATCCCGTCATAAAATGCAATGTAGACATTATGTCTACTTATTCTTGATCTACTAACCTAATCGAAGGAAATCACTCTTCTCAAGGGAGGTAGGACTTCTTAACTCTCAACGTCTCCAACAGTCTCAGTATCTGAAAGCAACACTTTAATGAGATACAAAATCCCAGTGAATAATACACACAATTTCAAAACAAGTATTATTCTCAGCCGGAGCGGTAACCGAAAAAGTTGATCATGGCACCCGCCTTCATCCAAAAATATTTTTTAGAACTATTCGTGATATAACTAAGATTTCTCTATAATAACCAACTACTTTCAATAATTAATTAAAAACTCATCAAATAAATTAATGATAATCCACATCTATTATAATTAGATAATTCCAATATACACATTTATTCCATAAAAATAATCAATTAATTCAATGATGGAGATATACTACTTCTGCAGAGTGAGTATTATCTAATCATGTGTTGCACCAGCTCATCCAGTGTTGGGTACAAGACTCATCTGTGTGGAGTTTATACCTCATCTCTTTGTAAAGTTTAATACTCATCCATGTGGAGTTTAAACCTCATCTCTTTGTGAAGTTTAAAACTCATCCCAGTGGAGTTTAAACCTCATCTCTTTGTGAAGTTTAATACTCATCTATAGGTGGAGTTCAAACCTCATCTCTTTGTGAAGTTTAAAACCCATCAATATGCGGGGTCCAAGACCCATCCATGTGGAGTTTAAACCTCATCTCTTTGTGAAGTTTAATACTCATCCAGGTGGAGTTCAAGCCTCATCTCTTTGTGAAATTTAAAACTCATCAATAGGTGGGGTACAAGACCCATCTCCAGCACACACAATCAAAATCATTCGTAATTTTAACAATCATATTCGCAAAATCATATTTCTGACATAATATTTCATTTGAATGTATAATAAAAATGATCATTCAAGAAAATATAATAAAATAATCTTTTTAAAGAATATATATCTCTCAAACACATGCAATCCAAATAATTCATATTTCAACAACTATATTTGAAAAATCATATTTATAATCTACTATTTCATTTGAATTTATGGTAACAATGATCATTCAAGAAAATATAATAACACAGTCTTGTTAAAGGATATATATCTCTCAAACACATGCAATCCAAATAATTCACATTTTAACAATTATATTCGTAAAATCATATTTATAATATATATTTCATTTGAATATATAATAACAACAATCATTCAAGAAAGTATAATAAAACAATCTTTTTAAAGAATATATATTCAAACAATCATCAAAATGGTAATTTAACAAACAATAATAAATAAATCAACTTATAATCTATTATTACAATTCATAAAATCTCAATTTTAATAGAGTTAGGTTCTCGACAAAAATATATTTTTAGAAGAAAATACCAATCAAAATACTTAACTCTTTTTTCATTCTAAATTTCCAAAATAAATGTACCATGAAAGTTTAAAGGGTGTGATTACTCACCTCTTGTAGCGTTATTTGATAAAAATTCCTTCTTTGTCACTCACCATTAACCGTTATCGCATCCGCAAAATACTTTAGCTACTCTCCAATTCGATATAATTTTATCTTTTGAGAATTTAATTATGTATTATTTTTATTCTTCTTAGTGGCTACTTATAGTTAATTACTTACATGATATCCTAAGTTTCACAACTAATACGTTACAACTCCACCTTGCTGAATTGGAGTGCAAATGGAGAGTTATTTACGGTGTAGTTTCAACAACTTAACCTATACTTTCTACCACTTAATTGGGATTGATTGTTATAATCCAAGCGGTGCAGCAATTTAGCTTATATTTTCTACTTCTTAATTGGAATTGATTGTTATATTCCAAGCAACGTCACCAGCCATTCCTAACTTAATTTATATTTGTTTCATCTAACAATTAAACATAAAAATTGTATAGTTCAATCATTTGTTAAATAAAACAAACAATAAGTAAATAGATAAATAAATAAATAAAAACAAAGCTAAGATTATCGTATTATCTTATTATTTAATTTGGTTGAATTAGCCTAATCCCAAAGGTAATTATGTAATTAATTCTAAACCTTGAAATTAGGACGTTAGATAGAAGATGCTTGATATAGTCTAAAAAATTCAAAAGAATTCATACTCAAATTGAAAATTCATTTATGGTTTTCTTTGAACTTTGCCTTAGAGTCATACTTTGTTTGAGGACAGGCAAAGGTTAAGTGAGGGGAAGTTAATAAATCTACTTTTATAGGATTTTAAAAGTGTATTTAGTCTATATTATCTTCTTTTATGATTTTGATTTCAAATCATTTTTATTTATTTCTCGTATTTTCAAAAATGATTGTGAGATAATAAAATAATTCAAATTAGTCAAACCTACTAAGTTTTTAGTGTAAAAAAACTTCAACTTATCCATCCAAGGCATACATTGAAAATGTAAAGCTCTATTGTTCTAAAATATATAAAAGAAAGTATAATATAAATATAGGAACCATATCAAATGAATGTAGTTTTACAATGAGAGAGTTAAATATAACCATACATGGATGATCAATATTAAGAGTTAAATATTGACACATGATCACTTAAAAAATTCACATGACTTTTTCTTCTAATTGTTGAATCTAATACTTGAGTGTAGGACCACCACACTTGAATTTAGATCCATTCATCTCAATGTCGATCAGAGACAAGAAAAAGTAGAGACAGGTGGGAATTTCCCACGAACGACATCATTGATTCGTTCAGGACCACTCGAGATTCCGCTCCTAGTGGTTGTACCTACCACCACTCCGACGACCAAGTTAGTAAGAGTTGAGGGAAGTGAAAGACAAAGAATAATGTGTACTTTATTTTTGAAGGCATAACACTTAAGACGGAGAATCTCCAACGATTGATAAAATAGCGAAGGTTATTCTATTTTGGGTAATCTAAAGTCAGATATGGGTGATCGTCTGATTGTCAATGAGTGATTGTGATTGACTAGGGCGAGTTCGGCACTAAGATTCGAGTTCGGCACCCAAATGTGCCAATTGATTTACCTAATGGCCTTTAGTCTGACCCAAAACACAAGAAAACTCGAGAGTAGGGATAGGAATAGGCTAGGCCGTCCGACAGGGGCCTATGGCCTGGCCTACTTATGGCTTGGCCTGACCTTACCTGTTTAATAAAAAGGCTAGGCTCAGGCTATTTTTAAAACCTATTTATTTAAATAGGTCAGTCTTAGGCTTATAAAAAAACCTATTAGGAATGACAGACCGGTCTATATATATTTTATTATTTATTAATGTAATTTTTTATATTATTATTTATTAATAATATTATTTCCTATTTTAAAATCTATCAATTAGGCAATCACTCAGTAGTCATTTCATATTCGGTAACCGTTCTATATTATTTCCGTTCTTTTCAAGTTGAATCGTTTATATTATTATATAATTATTATACTATGTAAGATTTCAATATTTACTATTTCAAAATCTTTTTTTTATTTTTATCTTTGTATTCCTTTAGTAAAGTTAGCCTTTGTAAAATCTCTTAAAAATCTTTTAGAAACTCCATTGAAGTTGTTTAAATTTTAAGTTTTATAAATAAAAATAAATCTTAAATCAAAACAATATATGCGAATTTGTACAAAAAAATGCATAAAAAAGGTGCAGTCCCTTTAGAATTGTTTCAAAGTTGATAATGATATTAATTAGGCTAAATTACATTTGTAGTCCCTTAACTTAATTTCAGGTAACGTTTTAGTCTTTTATCTTTTTTTTTTCCCGAGTTGGTCCTTTATTTTAATTTTAAGTGACAATTTGATATTTTATGTTTTAAAATTTCAACAATGTTATCCTTTTTTATACAAAAATTCAAAAAAATCATCAAAATTTTCAACCAAAACCCATAAAATTAATAATCATCTTCAATATAATGCAAATTTTTTCAAATCTATACCTCAATATTCAAATACGCTCATATTTTCATCTCCAACAACATCAAATAAAGAATGAAAATATGAGTTTATTTCAAGATTTAAGTTATGAATTTGATTAAATTTGTATTTTATTGAAGATGATAATGAATTTTATGGGTTTTGTTTGAAAAATTTGATGATTTTTTTGAATTTTTGTAAAAAAAAGGACAACATTGTTGACATTTTAAAACATATAATATCATATTGTCACTTAAAACTAAAATAAAGGACCAACTCGGGAAAAAGAAAATATAAAGGACTAAAACGTTACCTGAAATTAAGTTAAGGGACCGCGAATGTAATTTAACCTATTAATTATATTATTACTGAATATCTCTAAGTTTGTTTGAGAGGTAATAATGGTTGTGTTTGTTTCAGGAAAAAAATTATTCTTTGAAACCAAAAATCATTTTTGAGGGTTTAAAAGATGTTTGTTTCAGGTGAATAAATCTTTTAAATGCTTTAATGTAATAAGGCTTTTAAATAAGCTTTCAGGTCAGGTCAAACTTTTAAAAAAGAAATATAAATGTTTGGCAACGTTAGCTAATAATTCCAATTGCATGCAATTAAAGTGTGTTTGGTGTATATGATGATAAGATAAAAACATGATATAATATAAAAAAAAAAAATTGATAAGATATAATAATGATAAATTAGACATTATTATTCGATCATGTCTTTCATATACACATTGTAATCCATTACATAGTGTATTTTTCAAATTAACGTACAATATTTTAAATTATTATAAATTAATAAAAAAATATTAAAAATTATAAATATTTTCTAGTAATATGAGAAAAACAACCAAATTAAAAATTTTGGACCATATTTCTAATCCCAACCCCTACCCCAACCAAGCCCAAGTAGTGCAATTGTTCCGATATGAGCAATTGCACACTAAATCACTTTGAGACTGTCAATCTCCACCTCAATCTTGGTAAAATATCATAATTTTAACTATTATAAAAGAAAATATGGGATATTTTATATATAAATTCTCTTTCTTTTTAAAAAACTAACCAAATATATCCCATATTGAAAAATATATGTTAAAATATCTTAATTTTTAAGAGGTCGTAACTCCGTCCTGCGACTACCTGATAAATGATTTTTTAGCATTCCGGAGATGCAACCATCTATTATATTTTATTTTATTTTATTTTTTTATAAAGGAATAATTGTTAATTTAATAAAAAAAATAATAAAAATATTTAGCAAAACAAATTATATTAATAAAACAAAATAAAATATATCTAATAAAAAAATACATCAAAATTAATGCAGTTGAATAGATGTGTCAAATAAATAATGTGCTATATTATTTTAACAACTTCATACTATTTTGCAGATAAATTTATATTATTTTAACATCTTCATCCTATTTTGCACATAAAATAGTAACTTAATTCTATTTTGTTAACAATTTCCTCTAATTTTTTCTTCAGATTTAATAAATAAATGAAATAGTAATAAAAATAATAAAAATAATAATAATAATAATAATAATAATAAAGTAAATTATATTAGTAAAATCAAACAAAATACAGTAAATTGAAGAAAAAAAGTATACCAAATTGAACAAGAAAAACAATACATGAATTTAAATTAATGATATCCATCTAAACGTCTTCCAATTCCACATCTACATGTACCTATTTGCACTGTTACGTTGGAGGACAACCTAGATGTGGAACTGAAGAATATTTAACCTAGATGTCATTGAGGTGATAGCAAGGCGGGGATGGGGCCTCATCTGCATATACATATCTATAGTGTTATGTTGGAGGACAACCTAGAAGTAGAATTAGAATTAGAGAACATTTAACTTAGATGTTATTGAGGTGATCCAAAGGCGAGGATGCGAACTTTTGAAGGTAAAAAAAACTAGAGAATTTTGGTATATATTTTTCGATGTGGGGTATATTGATCGCAAGACGGAGATGCGACCTTCTGAAGGTTAAAAAAAGTAAGACATTTTGACAATATTTTTTTTTCCAAGAAATAAAATTGTCCTTAAAATTTTCTGATAAAAAATAATTTACAATTTTTTTGAGAAATTTTTTTTAAAAGAATTTTCTTACAAAATTTTTTGAGAAAAAATATGATTTAAAATTTTTCTAAAATAAAAAAGTTTTTGAAATTTTTTCAATATTTTTTTGAGATAAATTTTAAAAAAAATTAATAAAATTGTGAGTCGACTATGAATCTCTCCCTTAAGTCCACGAAAAAAATAGGGACTTTAGAGTTTGAAGCTTTATTATTTGAGCTTTAAAGCTAACACCTCCCAGACAATACCATACTAACCCAAACCAATGACAATAAAAAAATAAGTGGTCAGTTATTTCTAATTGCAAACAATAGTCTCTAAATTGTTGAGAATCATTTTGTATAATAAGTCGTCAAGATAATACATCTTTTGTCGAAGAAATATACAATGTTCAATGCAGCAATGATGAATCAAATATATAGACAAATTTCCCGATTCAAATAAAAACTAATAACTTAAATGAAAAAATATTTCTTGGGCAATAATCCTAACTCCATCGATAACAATTTGTTTAATGCATATGATATAATAAAGATAAAATATAATATAAAGTTGAATAAGAGTGTGATAAAATAATAATAGAATAAACATTATCAAATAATGTGTTTGATACATACATTATAATTTACAGAATAATATTTTATTTTGTTATTTATTTGGTACACATCTTGTCGTGATTTCATATAAATATATATTATTTTTAAATAAAAAAAATTAGTATTGTGAATTATTACATTTTAATTTTTTAAAATTTAATTTATTATATTTTAAATACTATAAATTAATTAAAAATATTAAAAATTAAATTAATAATAAAATAATATTATATATTTATTTTTACCCATTGACATTATTAAATAAATAATTTTAGTTTTTGAAAATTATAAATAACTAAATAATTCTATATTATTTATTAAAAATAATAATAATTTATATTAATGGTTATCGAACGGGCCTAAAAAGATATCACTGTTTTTCATGTTTGTCGATCCAGGACTCTTCTATGAATGCTGACAATTACAATTTAGTAGCTTAAATCCAAGGAGGAGCGGAAGAAATGGTAAGCTTTTCTTTCTTAAATTAGACAAATACAAACAAATGATTTGATGCTCTGGTGGAATCAGAAGAGTCGTGTCGTATAGAAGTTCTTTTGCTGTAGATAAATTAATAGCTCTGTCGTATGCGAATGTGAGTTGATCTATTATTATTGATTGAGACATATTTGTCAATTTGCATTGATATTAATTAATGTAATAACATGTGTCACAAAAAAAAATTCTATCGAAAATTTTATAATTTTAATTTGAAAGTGTAATATGTGTTTAATTATTCTTTTTAAATTACTTTAAATTTCTATGATGAATATATAAAGGTTTAAATATTTAATTAGTTTAATTTTTTTAAATATAATTTATTTAAATTTAATTTAATTTTAAAAGAATCTATGCTGTTAGTTGTTGTAAAAACAATTTATGTGTCAAAGGAATGAGTAACATGACAGATTAATAAATTAAAAAAAAATGAAATTAAATAAATAAATTGGTTAAAAAAGAAATGAAAAAAATGAAATGAAGAAAAATTGAAGGTATTTTGTTTAGTTCCTCCATACAAAATCAGAAATATATTTGGGGATTAAGGTTCTTTTATCTTTTCTCTCTCATATCACCTTTATCAAATCACCAACATCGAATCACTATATTTGAATCACGTATTACCAACAAAAAATTGACAACTATAAGAGGTCTGAAAAAAAAACACTATAACTACAAAGAATAAACATAAAAATACTAGATTTAAGAAAAATTATTCACATCTTAATAAAGACATCTCCAAAATCATTGTTTAAGGTTCTTATCAATGTTAGAGATGATTATATATATTGTTTTCCTAAACCTACATTCAGACAATTGAAAACGAATTGAATTTGTTGCAAACAAAGATGATGTCATGATTGAACAAAGAAGAAACAGATGAAAATTCGAAGATGAAGGTGATGCGATGTAAGTGATCTCGTAATGGTGATGCCATAAGAGAAAAAGGAGGAGATAACCTTAATTCCCAAACCTATTTCTGATTCTGGATGGAGGGAGTAAAACATAATACCTTCAACTTTTTTATTTATTTTTTTTAATCAATTTAATTACTTAATTTTATTTTTTTAACTATTTAATTTATTCTTTTGTTATGTCACTCATTTGTTTGTCACGTTAATTTTTTTTAACATTAACTAACGAGATGATGATTTTAAAATGAAATTGAACTTACAAGATTTAAAATAAAAAAAAAAATTACAAGAATGAAAATAAAAAAGACTCAAATTTATAAAGACAAATCAAATATTTGAACAATATATACTCATATGTGTAATATATATATATATATATATTTATGGATGTAACATAAGCATGTATTATATAAAATCTAAGTAGTAGACGTGTAAATATATTTTTTTTTATTGAGAAATGTAAGTTGTAGAAACTAAATGAGATATACATAGATGTTTAGTTTATTTATATGATTTTATTTTTTTGTTGCAAATATACGGGGTTTTTTAATCTGTGTACATTTTTTATTTGACTTTTATGTTTAGAAATATTTTTTAATTTTTGTAAAATTAATTTGTATTGAAATTGATTTGTACAATCCCTTATACCGCTAATAAATGAAGGATTAAAATAAAATATTTATATATTACAGAGATTCATTTCAATAAAATAAATTACATGAACTTAAACAAAAAACAGAGATAAAAAACAAATAAATAAATATTT
Organism: Cicer arietinum; assembly: GCF_000331145.2. Lineage (NCBI taxonomy): Eukaryota > Viridiplantae > Streptophyta > Magnoliopsida > Fabales > Fabaceae > Cicer > Cicer arietinum. The sequence continues at coordinate 38,802,430 of NC_021165.2, forward strand.
GCAAAGACCAACATCTAACTAAAAAAATTTAAAGGGATTAAAATCAAAGAAATACATAATTGTAAAAACGAATCACATATTTAAATATATATCTTTTTAACAAATATTTGATAGATTTTATGCTGCCTGATATTAGATAAAAATAAAAACGTAAAAATAAGAAATTTAAAATCAGTAAAGGGATATATTGAATATATTAAAAATGGTAACATTAGAGTAAAAAATTATGAAAAAAGTAACAATCAAAATACATAATATAATTACACTTAGACTTTACTAATATTCCTCCACTCTTCAAAAACACATTAACCAAAACTTATATTGTGATAATTAAAAATTACATAATACAATCTTTCATTAATATTTCATTTGATAAAAAACACATATGGAAATGAACATGCAAATGTTCATTTCATAGTGTTACTAATTTCATATAGAATTGTTATAAGAAATTATATTGCAATGGTTAATACATGTTACTAATTTCATGTATTAAGTTAGGTCATTAATAACAATATTATTTTTTCTTTTGAGAGAGTGTCACATAGATAATGTTGATAGACTTGTTAAGCGAATGAGTTTTCGCATTTTTAATGTATATAGAGAAATACATGAGACTTGTTAAACAAATGAGTCCTAGTTTCTTAGTTTTATCTTTTTATTTTTTTATTTTTATTATTTTAATATATTTTTTACAATGCAACAAATGATAGGTGGTAGTTTTGGGATATCAATATAGTTGGCATGTCATTTCTATCATAAAATGTGTTCGCACTCTAATTTTTATTTAAAAAAATATATATAATGTTGATGGATGCTGCAAGAATACATCCAAAGGTTAGATATCTTCCAGCCAGTTGAGGTCTAGTCTTATCTTTTCGGTACCTTCAACCAGTTGAGGTCATATGTCTTTCAAATTTTCTCTAACTCTGTTGAAGTGTCAACCAAGCCCTGCTTCAACTCTGGGAAAGTCTTCTTCCCATTTTTGAATTAAGATGCCTTGGACAACAATACATCATGCTCATTCCTTTATCTTTGTTTCGTCTTTTTTTTTCGAAAAGGTTTATAATGAGACAACTGCATATCGTTCTAATGATTGTTTTCTTAGATTTTATCCTAGTCACCTAACTTTGTTTTTCGTTTTAATTATTTTAATATATTTTTTAGGATCCAGTAGATGATAGGTGGTAGTTTTGGGATGTCAATATAGTTGGAATATCATTTTTTATCATATAACACATTTGCACTCTAATTTTTATTTTGAAAAATATAGGTAATGTTAATGGATGCTGCAATAATACATCCAAAGTTTGGATCTCTTCCAAGCAATTGAGGTCTGATGTTATCTTTTCGGTAGCTTTGAGAGGTCGAGTGTCTTCCAAATTTTTCTCTAATTTCATTGAAGTGTTAACCAAACCCTACTTCACATTTGTGAAAGTCTTCTTTTCTTTCTTAAATTCAGATGCCTTGGACAACTACACATCATGCCCATTCCTGAGTATAAGCATGTTCTCTTTGGCTTACTATGCTATCTCTTTGACCTCAAAAACTAGTTCATTAACTTTTTAAAATGCGTGCTGTGAAGATATGCCCCAAATCATCTAACTAGAGATAATTATGCTTTAGTATTTGTTATAATTGAATTTGGCCAAATTGGTTATGACAAAGTAGTTATAGTTAGTTAAGCTAGTTTGCTTTTGAATACTATATATCAGACTGTAAATTGCAGTGGCAGTAAGTAGTTGAATTTTGATTGAGAAGAGGTCTATGCAATTCTCAAAAGTGATTCATAGTAATCAGAAAAACAGAGACTAAGGGAGAGAGAAAAAAAGATTGTAAGAGAAAGCTAATATTAATCTCAACAGTGATAGATACTAGGAGAACAATCTTGAAGAAGGCTTAATCTTGTAAACTCAAATACTCATAGTGAATTGTCTTGTTTTCTTGCATGTGACGTAGGTATCAAGTAATTGAGCCTGGACACGTACATCTTGGTGTTATTCTTGCTTTATCTTTCTTTAATTTTCGTTTTACTTTGATTTTAAAATTATTTTCAAAACTGCACAAACAAAGAACATTCTTTGTTTTCAATGTTTCAGTTATGGTGAATAACGTTCTTCGTTTCAGTTGTAAATGAAGAACACTATTCATTTCAGTTCTAGTTTTACATTCTTCGTGTTCAGTTTTGGTAATAACGTTCTCCGTTTTCAGTCCAAACGAAGAACATTCTCCATTTTAGTTCTGGTTTTACATTCTTTTTGTTCAGTTATGGTGAAAAAGGTTCTCCGTTTTCAGTCCAAACGAAGAACATTATCTGTTTCTGTTCTGGTTTTGCAATTGTTAGTTTTCTGTCTTATTGGTTAATTCTTGTTGCAGATCCTCTTATTGTTTTAACAATTGGCGCTGCCTGTGGGAAGAAGCAACAATGGGTGGAACCACAAAGTTCGATATTGAAAAGTTCAATGGATCAAATGACTTTGGCCTTAGGAAGATAAAGATGCATGTTGTTTTGGTACAACAAGGTTTGGTGAATGCATTGAAGGGTGAATAAGCTCCTCCCACAACAATGACTACTCATGAAAAGCAAGAACTGATTGAAAAAGCAAAAAAGTACTATTATCTTGTGTCTTGGAGATAAAACTTTGAGGGAAGTTGCAAGAGAACCAACAGTAGCAGCCTTGTGGCTTAAACTTGAGTCTCTCTATATGACTAAATCAGTTTCAAATAGGCTCTTCTTGAAACATCAATTTTCTCTTTTAAAATGGATGAAGAGAAACTTGTTACAGTATAAATTGTTGATTTTAATAAGATTCTTGATGATTTAGAAAATTTAGAAGTCAAGTTAGATGATGAAGACAAAGCTCTGATACTGCTTAATGTCCTGCCAAGTTCATATGAACACTTCAAAGATGCTATCATGTTGGAAGAGAACAAACAATAACTCTTGAAGAAGTTCATACCTCTATCCATACAAAGGAAAGCTATAAAAGACACAAGATCAAGAATGAAAGTCATGCTGAAAGTATTAATGTTACTAGAGGAAGAACTGAAAAGAAAGGATCAAATGGAAATAAGCATAGGTCCAATTCAAGAACTAAATCTGAAGGGAAGTATAAATGCTTTCATTGCCACAAGAAGGGACATTTTAAGAAAGATTGCTCTGAAAGAATGGAATCAAGAAACTCTCAAGGTTTTGGAAATGTTGCAATTGTTAATGCTGGTTATGAATCTCCAAAGGCCTTGATGATTTCGAATTATGAAGATGAAAAGAACTAGGTATTAGACTCATGATGTACTTTTCACATGTGTCCAAGACATGATTATTTTGAATCAATAGATCTTCATGAAGGTGGAGTTGTTTTTCTTGGCAACAACAAATCATGCATGGTACAAGGAAAATGAACAATCAAATTCAAAATGTTCAATGGCAAAGAGGTATTACTATAGGATGTAAGGTACACACCTGAACTAAAAAGAAATTTAATTTATGTTGGCATGTTTGACATATTAGGATATCCCACAAATATAAAGAATGGTATCATGACTATTATTAATAAAGATGATATCATTGTTAAAGGCATAAAAAGAAATTGCTTGTACATTTTTTATGGTTCTACTATAATTGCACAAGCTTCTGTTGCTAGCTCTAGTTTGCATTCATCTACTAGAATATGGCATATGAGGTTAGGATATGTAAGTGAAAAAGACTTAATTGAGTTATCAAAACAAAATTTGCTTAATGGTGACAAAATTGAAAAATTGGAATTTGTGATCATTGTATTCTATGAAAATCTAAGAGGATTAGTTTTGGTGTTGGTAACACAATACCTTTAGACCTTTTGAATATGCTCATTCTGATTTGTGGGGTCCTTCAAGGAAAAAGACTCATCTAGGTTGTTCTTATTTCCTCACCATCATTGATGATTATTCTAGGAAAGTATGGATCTATGTCATTAAAAATAAAAGTGACACTTTTATGAAATTTAAAGAATGACACATGCAAATTGGAACTCAAAAGGAAATTAAACTGAAATGTTTAAGAACTAGCAATGGTCTAGAATATCTTTCAGAGCAGTTTAATAAGTATTGCAGGGACTTAGGTATTCAAAGATATATAACATTTTTAGACACCCCTCAACAAAATGGAATTGCTGAAAGGATGAACATAACAATTTTGGAAGGGTCGGATGTATGATCTTGAGTGCAGGTCTTCCTAAAGCTTTATGAGGAGAAGCTGCAGTTACATCAGTGTACTTGATCAATATATTCCCTTCACTAGCTATTGGATTTAAGACACCAATTGAGATGTGGAATGGAAGACCTACTAACTACTCAAATCTGAAGGTATTTGGCTCTTTAGCATTTTTTCACACAAGGCAAGATAAATTGGATCCTAAAGCAATCAGATGTGCTTTCATTGGATATCCTAAAGGAATAAGATGTTACAGTTGTGGAGAATTGACCAAGGTGTGCCTAAGTGCATCATATAAAGAGATATAGTATTTGATGAAACAAGAATGGCCATGATAAGGAACATCAACAAGACAATGCTTCAAATAGCAATACTAAGAGTGTTCAGATTGAGGTGGAGTCACCTAAAGATCAAGAGATTAATCATGAAGACATAACTGATACACCACTTGATGGTAATGTTGAAACTGAAACCAATTTGGTCAATTACAACTTGGTAAGGGATAGAGAAAGAAGGGCTATCAAGCCTCCAATTAGATATGGTCAAACATATTTAAGTGTTGTTGAAGATCTTCAAAGAGTTGAATCAAGCAACTACAAGGAAGTCATTAACAATAAAGACAAAAAAAAGCTTGGATAACAGCTATGAATGAAGAAATGCAGTCATTAGAAAAGAATCAAACTTGGACTTTGGTTGACATTCAAGGAAATGAGAAGATAGGGTTCAAAGTAAGGTTAGTTGCAAAAGGATTTTCTTAGCTTGAAGGGATAGATTTCAATAAAGTCTTTGCACCTGTTGTAAAACATTGTTCCATCATAATTCTGCTTTCAATTGTAACCCAACAAGACTTGGAATTAAAGTAGCTTGATGTTAAAACAACATTTCTACATGGCAACCTTGAAGATATCATTTATATGCAACAACCTTGAGGATTTGCTAAAGGTAGCAACAAAGTTTGTCTTCTAAAAAAATCATTGTATGGCCTTAAGTAGAGTCCTATACAATGGTACAAGATGTTTGATGATTTCATGATTAGAAGTGGTTTCCATATATGTATCTTTGATAGTTGTGTTTACAATTAGAAAGGGAAAGGTCAAGAACAAGACCTCCCTTACCTATTACTCTATGTAGATTATGTTCTTCTTGCAAGCTCAAATAAGGACTAGATCAAAAAGCTCAAAATTGATCTTAGTAATGAATTTGAGATGAATGAACTTGGATAAGCCAAAAGGATCTTAGGTATCAACATTAAAAGAAACAAAATGAAAGGGGGATTATTTCTTTCACAAGCTGCCTACTTGAAAAAAGTTGTCACTAAATATAGAATGCATGAGGCAAGACATGTTACTACTCATTTGGAACAAAATTTCAAATTGTCCATGCAAGACTCACCTAAGATTGTAGATGATATTTCTATTTTTACTTGTTATATTTTATATGATCTTTTTAAGGTTTCTCAATTTGATTTCACTTCTTTTGAATTGGATTTTAAATATTTCAACCTAAACGACTTAATTACAAGTTTAATGATTTTGTCATGTGTATACTTTATTGACAATTATCTATATTTAAGGTAGTATTATCTAGCATAATTTCCACAAGATAGTAAAACAATTATTTGTGTCTTTTTTTGTGTTTCCCTTCTAGTTGGTGGTGGTTGTTGTCTCCTCACTAAGTCTTTGTGATTTACCCCTTCATGTTGTTCATTTTTCTCATATTTACAGGCAGCTAAGTAGCAAGTTGTTAGTAGATTCAAGTCTCAATCACATTTATGTTGTTAGGTTTTATTAATTGATGACTCTTTTGTTAAGTATTTGTTGAGTCATGTTGTGTTGTGCAGCTATTTTGAGTCTAGAAAGTAATTTGAAAATGCATTAGATATTTAGATTTGCTTTTTTGAAATATTGATTGGATTAAAAGTTTGAAAAGGGATTTTATATTTGGAAACCTTAAAATTATGGAGGATACTCAATCAAAATCTCAAGAAATGTTATATATTTTTTAAATGGTTATTTAGAACTATTTAATTGCATAATTGTTAAGTTAGTTGATCGGTTTGCTAGGCTATGAGTATAGCTTGTGTGTCAGTCCCGACGTTCGATTTTCAGGTTGTGAGACATGATAGGCATCACAATACTAGTATGTGAGAAACTGGACTTTAGTGAACCGTACTTGTCTGTGAGCAATTGTACATTTAAGATTCACACCTTATGAGCAGGATAATATATCCTAAAATCATGTGCATCGATATTTAGAAGTTTCCTTAGAACTTGAAATTGTTAATTGGAATAAATGCATATACTTGTTTATATCTTGTTGATATTCATCAATATTTGTATTCTTGTCTAGTCCATGCATACTGCTTTCTCTTCACATCTAGAACTGTTATTTTCGGTTGGTGATCCTTACTGTATTTTTTGTTTGGACTATAAGCTACCCCTTAAACAATGAGGAATCATACTTTGCAAGACCTGATGGCATCAGCGGAGGCATCGTTAGCCTTCCCCAATCGGGATGATCAATCGTCATATAGTTTCGACCCGACTTTAGGCAGAGCGACCATATCCAGGGTAGGACAATTTATCAAAATTGATATATCAAGGGTAGGACTATAGGACAATCCAAGCAAACTTTACAAATAAAGTGATGGAGTTTCCATTCATGTCTGACCTTGTTTTAAAGATTAGGGTAGTCGGTTTCATAGATGGTAGAGAGAGAATCAATGACTATTTGTCCTATATGTATACCATTCTTCGGACAACCTAGGAGTGATGAGACTTGTGTGCATTCGGTTGCAAAGAGGCATGCAAGTTTAAAGGATTCTGATAGTGATGAGATGTACACACATCTAGTAGAAAAGAGTGTTTAGGAAGAAAGATTTATGTGAAGGTTTTGTAACATTCGCCAAAAGATCTTGTAAATGTGCAAAATCAATATTAAATAATGAAACTCTCATTCGATTGAATGGAGACATGATGTACTCTACATATGAGGACGAAGTAGATGAACGAGTGTAAATTGTTGTGTGATTCTTTCTTTGAATTACCTTTAACTTATGAAAGTCACATTGTTCTTTTATTTTCATTATAATTGGAGTTTGGTGACCTTTCTTGTTTTTGTGCATAATTGATAAAAATATTGGTATTATACTTTTCTGATTTATAATCTTGTCTTTATTTCATTTGTTGAATGATTTTTTTTTAAATATGAATTCAACATCTCAGACTTTGATTCAAATCGATTTTTTTATATCTAAGTGTTTCTATTAATTGTGATTCAATGAATTTTTCATTTGAGATCTTTTTGAATTTGATTGACGCATCAAAATCTATTTCAAAACAAATTCAATCAAATATTTTGTTTTTCCTGTATAAGTCTCCATATGATTTAAGTTGTTTGATTCAGATACCATGAACGATTCAACACAAATATCTAATACGCTTAATACTAAGACCCATCTCATTTTTTCAGTTGTGCGACTCAAACCTTTTTTATATGATTTTTAAAAAGTATCAAACTCTTTTCCACTTCTTTTCTAGAGATCGTTGCGATCTATTTTATACGAAACAAAAATGGTTGTGTATGCTTCGTACCTGTCACATTTATAGAAAAAGGTTGAAAATCATTTGCATTAAAAAATAACCGAGCAGAAAAACTTTGACTAGCAGCGCATTAACCTTATAGGGTTTGAGACTGGCATCAACATCATCAGTACGGCCGTTTGGCTGTCTTTTCATTCATTTACCGCCTCCATTTTTTATTTTCTTCTATATCGCCACTTGATTCATGTTTTCTTCTTCTTTGAGATTGTCGCTTCACTTGCGTTTTACTATGCTTTCATATCGATGTATGCATTTTGCAATTTTGATTTTACTTGTCGCTTAATGTGCAATGTCTTTTCGCCCTGCATTTTATTTTGTGTGCAATGTTGGTTCTACGTGTTCATTTGTATGTAGTGTTGATTACATGTTTGATATGAGATTTGTGTTGTTTATGTGTTGAGAGTTCACACTTGTGCGTGTTGGCTTCATTTATCAGTGGTTGCAAAAGTGATTGTAGCCAACGGAAGCCATATGTAAATTACTCACATGGACGATTCTTTAGTTCTTTGTGACTCAACAATCCTCTAAATTCTGAATACGCTTATCTTTAAAATGAAGATCCTACTTCAACCTTAACAAGATATAATACTAAAGTCACCTCTATAGAAACTTAGAATATTTTTCCTCTTTAGTCCTTCGACACGTAAACCGAAGATATTATCTTGACGATCCATATCTAGAATATACACTCTAATAAATGAAATATTCTCAAAGTTATTTCTTGCACCAATACTCGATACCACACAAGACTTGAACAAGAAAGAGTTTTCAATATGCGTTATATTTTTTGATGCATGAGTTTGAATTCTTTAGATCATAAATATTTTGGAAAGCTTATATTTATATATGAAAAAATAACTAATTTTTATAATAATTAATATTTTGAAATGCTTATAAATATAAAATAGGCTAAATTACATTTGTGGTCCCTTAACTTAATTTCAGGTAACGTTTTAGTCATTTATCTTTTTTTTTTCTTCTTCTGATTTAGCCCTTTATTCCTAAAAATATCAAATAAAGTATGAAAATATGAGTTTATTTGAAGATTTGCGTTATAAATTTGATGAAATTTGTATTATATTGAAGAATATAATTAATTTTATAAGTTTTGTTTGATTTTTTTTTGAATTTTTGTATAAAAAATGATAACATTGTTGAAATTTTAAAATATAAAAAATCAAATTGTCACTTAAAATTAAAATAAAAGACCAAGTCGGGAAAAAAAAAGATAAAAGACTAAATAAAATATAAAAGAAGTATTTGATTTTTTTGAATTCTTTTATAATATATATATATATATTGTAATACCATAAGTTAATTGTCTAGAATATAACTTGAGCATTAGCATAATTCGACAAAAGAGATAGTTAATACAAATATTGACACAAAAATCATGCAAATGTATTAATACACATATTAATCCTTCAAAGGAAAAAAAAATGGAGTACATAATACATCCATGGTTCAAAATAATTCCCTAGAAATTTTAAGCAAACTACAGTAAAATAATTCCCTTGAAATTTAAAGCAAACTACAGTGTAAACTGATATGCTTCATTTCTCCAACTCGTTATCTAAGTCTTTTTACCTATTAAATATTTGAATAACGTTGAATGAGATTACATCTCAGTAAGTCCCAAGGAATGAAACTAAATCAATTAACATTCTAATTCAGAGTTATATTTATCTTCTGAGTTTGTCTTTCATGTATAGTTTTGACTCTTTTTAAATATTCAAGTCATTAGACGTGAGTAATCTAATGACTTAAACTCTACCTAACAAGCATATCATAAAGACTACATTAGTTTTACTAATGCTCTCTTCTTGTTAGTAACTTTATTTTGGTAAGATTGGACATAATTACGTCCGTAAGTGGTGCCCCACTTACCCTCGCTTCAGTCGTATATAGACGGAGAATTCATCTAGCTATAATGAATCCTATACTTCTCACCTTAATCAAATATATAGTAATTATATATAACAATCCACACACACATACATATATAACATCATCTATTAAAAAATATATTAAAGACTACCACACACTCAACCTTGAAAATTATTATGATAACATAAACTATTAAGTCAATTATATCATACTAATCACATAATGTAAAATAAAGTACAAGAGAACATGTTTAAGATATATTTTTCCCAAAATACCCCCAAATTTATGTTATAACAACTCAAAACTGAGTTTAACTACATAGTCAACTGACAAGAACTTATAAGTATCAGAATTGAGTGAATGAGTACTCTTTGGAAAGCTTATGATGTTTACTTTATATATAAAATTTTATTTTATTTTTATTATGCCCCTAATTCTTGTAGTTTATCAAAATAAAACACAATGACATAAAACAAACATAACAACAACTCTGGTCTAACTTGTAACCCATTTTACAGTATCAACACTCAATCAAACATCACAAATTTTGTACTTAATTTGAAGGTAATTAAGTCTAGTTTCCAAAAATCTAAAGATCATTCAAAATGAAGGTCTATAGAAAAAGGTATGACTAAAACATCACACATATGTCATGCGAAATTCAAGTTAATAACATTCCTTCAATCACACTAATTTCCTAACAATTCTTTGCAACAATAATGCTACAAATTATGAGTAAATCAGTAATGAACACATCAAAACAGCATAACAATTTTCAATTTACTCAATTTAATTGGTCACAAAGGTGAAACTCAAGATCTTTAATTTCAAACCCATCAAAAGAGCATAATTTCATGTCATCAAGGAAACTCAATACTACAATAATATACTCTCAATTTCAGTCATAGAACTTCACATGCATAATTAATTTTAATCATCATTTCAAAATCCCTAAATCCAACCAAGAATAAAATTTAAAAAAAAAAAAATCATTTTCTTCATTTCAAACCCTTAAACCCCAAATCCCTAATCTATGGAACATATTAACTCATACATGCATGAATGGGAAAATAGAAAAAGGAAACCCACCTCTTGACTTCTAAAAGCATGAATAAGATAATGGTACTCTCAAATCTTTCTATCTTGACTTCTTGCAAGAATTGCACTTTTTCTTTCTCTTTTCTTGTTCTACCAAAGTTTTTTTTGTTGTTTTTTTCTTCCTTTCTCCTTTTCTCTTTTCTTCTTCTCTATCTTACCATTTTTCCTTTTCTCTCTTTCTCTTTATGATTCTACGTTTCCCTCTTCCTCCCTTCTTTTTTTTTTTATTTGTTTTATTTTCTTCTCTTTTTCCTATAGTTTATTGATCCCCCTTTTTCTTTCTTTATTATTATTATTAGTATTATTATAATTATTATATATTAATAATTAAAACATAAATGATTACTATCAATTATTTATTCTAAAGAGAGATGTTACAATTTGAGTTATAAATTTGATGAAATTTACATTATATTGAAGGTTATAATTAATTTTATGAGTATTATTTGAAACTTTTAATAAATTTTTGTAATAAAAAGGACTAAAGTTTTATTGCTCCTGCGGTCCCTTAACTTAATTTTAAATAACACTTTAGTCCTTTATTTTTATTTTTTCGATTTAGTTCTTTATTTAATTTTATTACAAAAATTCAAAAATATAAAGAATGAAAATATTAATTTATTTGAAAATTTGAGTTATAAATTTGATTAAATTTACAAGATTTGAGTTATAAACTGGATGAAATTTACATTATATTGAAGATTATAATTAATTTAAGAGTTTTATTTGAAATTTTTAATGATTTTTTTAAAAAAAGACTAAAATATTATATGAGTGAAAGGGTTGCAAAAACAATTATACATATAATTAATTAACTAATTTTCATATTTCACTAGTTTCTTACACGTGTTTGTATTAATGTAATATATTGATAGCATGCCACTTGTAGTTGGATATAAATAGTGGATTCATATTTATATATATATATATATACACATACATATAATTTTCATAGTACACTAGTTTCTTACATGTGTTTGTATTAATGTATATACCATGCCACTTGTAGTTGGATATAAATAGTGGATTCATATTTATAAATATATCTATATATAATAATTATTTCGTTAAAAGAATATAATATTAATAAGTATTTTTTATTCAATATAAATAAGTATGTTCATAAGGGGAAAATAATTAATTAAATATAAATATTACAATAAACTAATAAAAAGATAAAATACTTTAGAATAGTAATATTTAAAATAACAAAAGAAAATCATTTACAATGTCATTAATATATAAATTGTCAGAATCAAATTGGTTTAATGAACAACAACTTTTAATTTTAATAATAAAAAGATATATATAAAAAGATAATTTATTTCTTGACAATTATTCAAGTTGTGTAGATCCTCTAGTGATCTTTTAAAAGTCTCATTTGGCCACAGGTGATTAGTTGCTCTAATCATCAACCGAAACTATGACTCTGAAGTAGCAAAACTTTTATTAATGTGTCTATGATGAATAGTCTTGGATCATCTCATGCATCATTCATTTGAAAAAATGTTACTTCGGGTGGATTAATTCCTTTGATTCAAACTTCAATAAAATCTACGTACCAAAAGAATTAACAAGTTGGAGTAATCATCATTTTTGTAATCCGTGTTAATTAATTACAAGATGGAGTAACCATTACTTTTGAAATCCGTAATAGTTGTGATGTCAATATAAGTAATGCACAACATTCTGTATCTTGTACGAATTACAGTTAGAAATTTGCTAAAATCCTATAAATATATTATTCTAAGAACAATTTAAATACTTATCTCCTTCAACATAGGCAATAGAAGAATTTTGTGAGAATTCATTGAACTATTGTGCTGCAAAAATTCAAGAGCAATAATTCTGATTCAGTCAAGTGAACTTTAAATTTAAAAATACTTTATGTAGAAAGAATTCACTTCACTACAAAAGAAAGTTTTTATTGTTACACTTAGATTTTGTGATATTTTTTTATCTGTCTTTAAAGTTATTTTTAGTTAGAGTTAAGGTGTCACTATTTTTGAAAATATTATACTCTTTTATATAAAAAAAATTAAATGCACTAAAATCTTCTCAAGTAGAAAATAATTTTCCCTTTCTTTCCATTTCTCTAATGTTTCATTAAACTCAATTCTCTTACTTCCCTCTCAAAAAATTTTCCCAATTTCAGTTAGGGTGAAATCATTTTTCCATTTTCCTTTTCGATTCATATCTTTCTTCAATCTTTTTGTTCAATCAGATTTCTCTAATAACAATTAAGAGGATTCCATTTTTCCCTTCTTCTCTCTTGTAGCAATTCGATTTTCTGCGATTCAATTTAGCTCTCATTCTCTCAAATTGCAAAATCGCTCATCTTCTCTCAAATCGTAAGATCGCTCATCTTATCTCAAATTGTTCTTCTTCTCTTTTCGGTTCGATTTTGTTCATTTGATTTTGTTCAATTTCGTTCGTCGTCTCACAAAATTGTAAAAATTAAGTTTCAAATCGTTCTTCCATCTCAAGTAAATGAATATCGTTCTTCCATCACAATTTTCTCAAAATCCATTTCCTTCAAGACCTCTTCACCGGATGTAACACCCTGATTTTTAACCGCGCGAGTGTATTTTTTTTTTTTTTAAAACAAATTCATAAAAACAAAGAATAAAGAAAGAAATACTCTTGGTTAAATATTTAAGTCGTAACACAACGACAAAAGTCAACAATATTTACAAGCAGCGGAGTAGTTTTTGAAATAAAAACCCAAAACATTTAAACATCAAAATACACCGGGGCTATGAGGCCTATCAAACATAGCTCATACCCCTGGGGTATTCTCGGCAGACACCTGTACAAAAGCATTGCCCCAAGAATTTTAACTCCCCCACGTCACATCAAAAAGTGGTACATGGACCCATCAAAGTAAAAGTCTAGCTGAAAATATTGGTATAGGTACAGTCTTCTAACATACAGTAAGTACATCCACAAAAGAAAGATCTCTAGTCCCTATACAACCGTCTAATCTGATCATGACTCAAAAAACTTTACAACCCGGGTGATCTTCACGCGCCCAACAAGATCCTCCTTACACAGCTCCAACCAGGTGTGTCCAACCTACCTTCCCATCTACAAGGTACTAACCAGTGGGAAGATCCTGGTTCTAATATGAGGGAAAAGCCCAGATTTCCACAATAGTGGTAAAGGTCACCAACTGAAATTAACAATTAACACATAACATTTAAGTTTTAAATGCACAAAATGACCTTTCAACTTAGCATGCACCTTAAAAGGGTTTCCATATGCCAAACATGCATAAACAAAGTTGAAAAATGAAGTTTTAAAAAAAATTGCACTGTTGTATTCGAATACAACATCTCTGTATTCGAATACAAGGCTGTTTCATAAGTCAGCAGCAAAAACAACATGTTTGTATTCGAATACAACCTTCTGTATTCGACTACACATAAGTCAGTAGCTAAAACAGGTTGTTTGTATTCGAATACAACCTTTTGTATTCGACTACACATAAGTTAGTAGCTAAAATAGGATGTTTGTATTCGAATACAACCTTCTGTATTCGACTACACATAAGACAGTAGCTAAAACATGATGTCTATATTTGAATACAACCTTCTGTATTCGAATACACACAGAAAACAGCACAAAAAAAACAGCAAAACTAAGCTTTTAAAAGGGTTCCGAAATCAATCAACACTTACACACAAATCCAAACAATCACACTTAGCAATTATAGCACAATCACCATGACAACTTGAGTTTCAAAAAGGTTTTACAATCAATCACATTTACACACAAATCCAAAATATTCACACTTAGCAATTATAGCACAATCACCATGACAACTTGAGTTTCGAAAAGGTTTTGCCATCAGTCACACTTACACACAAATTCAAAACATTCACACTTAACAATTATAGCACAATCACCATGACAAATTGAGTTTCGAAAAGGTTTTGCCATCAGTCACACTTACACACAAATTCAAAACATTCACACTTAACAATTATAGCACAATCACCATGACAAATTGAGTTTCGAAAAGGTTTTGCCATCAGTCACACTTACACACAAATTCAAAACATTCACACTTAACAATTATAGCACAATCACCATGACAACTTGAGTTTCGAAAAGGTTTTGCCATCAGTCACACTTACACACAAATTCAAAACATTCACACTTAACAATTATAGCACAATCACCATGACAACTTGAGTTCAAACACTCAATCATAATCTTGAATCAAACATGACTCGCGTGCCAAGCACCCTAATGCAATGTGTATATGCCAAAATGCATGAATTCCGGAATTCCAAACCAAAACCCTCCTCGAAGGGGGGTAAATCATAATTGTACCGCCTATCACGTGCCTTGTACTAATTACCAAGGTGGCACCCATCACAAGCCCACACGATTTACTAAAGTGTTGCCTATCACAGGCCTTACACTATTTTCTAGAGTGCAATCGCTCACATATCAGCACAACTAGAGTGCAATCTCCCATAGATCAGCACGATGCGATAATCCTCGCAAGGGTAAGATGAACCAACTAATCACATGGAATCATCTTGTGGCCCATCACGGTCACCACTATCAACATGACCCCATCGCGGTCACCATGTACTATGAAATGCATGAGCATACTCTGACTCTATCCACAACAATCATTAAGTAAATGCAGATATTAAAAGATTCCCCATTTTTAATACTCATTTAACACTAATGATTTTCAAAGTCCACACAGAGCATACTCAAACATTTATTTTTGCACCACACACATCAAATTTAATCCACAATTTACATTAAACCTGATCAATTCAAAATCCACAAAATCCACACCAAGTTTAATCATCAACCACCACAAATTTCAACAAAATTCAAAGATAACTCATGCCAAAGTAATTTTCACAAAACACACCTTAAACACATCAAATTTCATTTCCTCAACAACACACATAAATGAATGAAATTCTTTTTCCACAAAACACTCATCAATATCTCTATAACCGAACTCTAAAATTTCACCCATAAAAGCATGTAATTCATTTTCCCCAAATCTACACTCCAAACCCAACACATTTATTTTCCACCCAACGTGGAGATGAGTAACTTTCCCTTGTATCTCTTCCTAAAACGAAGCTTAGATCTAGAAGAAAATGGAGGTTTTGAGTTATGGCGATTTTGGTTTTGTGAAACAGAGAGAGAAGAAGAAGAAGGGTTTTCGCGAAGGCTGGGAGAAATTGGTTTTCTTTCTGTTTTTCCTTTCTTCCTTTTTCCTTTCTTTCTATTTCCTTTTCTTTATATATATATATATATTTATAACAAATATCTAAAAATATCTAGATATTTATCAAAATTACCATTTCACCCATAACCTATCAAACCATTTGATAAAAATATCTACTCTCATTGCAACTCAATTGACAGATACAATTTTCAGTAACACGAGATATTCTTAACAAAACTGCCCATAATTAAATTCTTCGTAATATAAATAAATTATTCTTCGACAAAAGATTCACCGTACTTAATCTTATTTATTTATCGATGAATAATTTTAATCGGGGCATCAAAAGATATTTTTGGGCATTAAACTCACAAAATATCAATATATTGCTAAAAAGCCTCAGAGTTTAATACCAAAATACATAAATTAGAATTTAAAACTACGGGTCTTACATTACTACCCCCCTAAATTTAGTTTCGTCCTCGAAACTACGCGTCGATAAAGAACTCAGGGTGTTGTTCTCTCATCTTGCTCTCCAGTTCCCAAGTTGCATCTCTAGTAATTGGGTTCCAAATTACCTTGACAAATTAAACATCCTTATTCCTTAGCTGCTTAATCTTCCTGTCATCAATTCTTACAAGTAATACTTCAAATGACAAGTTATCCTTCAGTTGAATTGTGTCTGGTTCGATCACATGAGACGGATCTGCAAGATATTTCCTTAACTGTGATACATGAAACACGTCATGAATATTGGACAGTATCAGAGGCAATGCAATCCGATAAGCAACAGGTCCAATTTGTGCAGAAATCTGATATGGTCCAATGAATTTCGGAGTCAATTTCTTCGATTTCAAGGCTCTACCAACTCCGGTCATAGGCGTGACTCTTAAAAACACATGGTCACCCTATTCGAATTCTAGTAGCCTGTGACGCTTGTCCGCATAACTCTTTTGACGATCTTGTGAAATCTTCATTTTCTCTTTTATCCTCTTGACCTTATTTGTAGTCTGTTGTACCATCTCCGGTCCTACAATCATATTTTCACCGTCCTTATACCAACACAAAGGCGTTTGACACTTGTGCCCATATAAAGCCTCATATGGTGCCATTCCAATACTTGCATAGAAACTATTGTTGTAGGTAAACTCAACCAACGGACGTACATCATCCTAACTCCCTCTATCATCCAATACACATGCTCTCAAAAGATCTTCCAAGGACTGATTTGTCCTCTTAGTCTGTTCGTCTGTTTGTGGATGGTAAGCTGAACTCAATCTTAGTTTCGTTCCCAACTTTTCATGCAATGCTCCCCAAAAGTGCGATGTGAACTTTGGGTCACGGTCTGATACGATACTCGATGGTACTCCGTGTAATCTCACAATCTCAACAATATAGATCTCAGTTAGCTTGTCTACCTTATAAGTGGTCTTTACTGGTAAAAAATTGATGGTGCATTGGTAACTCCAAACGGCATAACAAGATATTCATAATGTCCATAACGGGTTCTGAAAGCAGTTTTCTGAATATCTCCTTCCGTTACTCGAATTTGATGGTAACCCGACTTCAAGTCAATCTTCGAAAATACCACGGCTCCTCTCAACTGATCCATCAAATCATCGATGTGTGGCAAAGGATAACGATTCTTAATAGTTGCCTTATTAAGTTGTCTATAATCCACACGTAAGCGCGAGCTTCCATCCTTCTTCTTAACTAGCAACACTGGAGCTCCCCATGGTGATACACTTGGTCTAATAAATTTCTTCTCCAACAAATCTTCAATTTGGCCTTTGAGCTCATTTAATTCTAATGGCGACATTCGATACGGTGCAATTGAAATAGGTCTGGTTCTAGGGTGCAAATCAATGAAAAATTCCACTTCTCTTACCGGAGGCAATCTTGGAATTTATGCTGGAAATACGTCCCGGTACTCATTGACCAGTATCACATCCTCTATGTTCACATTTATCTTAGACTCCACATTAGCCAAAGACAAAAACTCATGAGTTCCTTCTCTTAGTGACACTCCGAGTTTGTTAGCAGCTAGATACTTAACAACTCCTGGTTCAGGGAAAAGAACCAGTTTGCAAGCACAATCCAATATCACATAGTGATACGACATCCAATCCATACCAAGAATGACCTCGAGTGATTGTAGAGGTAAACAAATCAAATTAACCAAGAAATCCCTATTTTGAATAGTTATTTGACAATGTAAACATGCAGAATTTACTGTCAAAGTCTTAGCAGGTGTGGAAACAACCAAATCAAAAGGCAAAGCAGACACAAATAACTTCAAACGATCCACGCACTCCATAGCAATGAAGGGATGGGTTGCCCTCGAATCAAAAAGTGCAGTTAGAGTGTTACCTGCAATCTCACAGTCACGTTGAATCAGATTGCTAGATGGATTTCCAGCTTCAGCACTCACGCAATAAATGCGTCCTCTAGTAGTAGGACGAGTAACCCTAGTCACATTCACAACTGATTCCATCTTCGTAACCGTGTAATCCCTTGCAATATACCTGGCTTCTGGAAATTGTAGCAAGTAAGTCCCTTAGAGGTATAAACATTAGCATAATGTCCCTCTTTCCCATATCGGAAAACATCGAACCCCTTGTCCTAATTGCCTCCCGAAATTTTGGTTTCCCAAGCGATTATGCCCCCCGTTGTTATTTTGTGGTCGATTATAGGGTTTAGCAACTTGTTTTCCCTTGTTGTTATTCACCCAACTAGGCCCTCCTAAATTAAAATTCCCTCCTCGTCTAGCCCTCTTATTCTTCATATCCTTTCCACAAGAACTTGGAAATGTTGAATTCCCAAGGGTAAGACAGAGTCTTGGATCTCATACTTTAGTCTGTCTTGGAAACGATACACATGAATGGTTCATCAATCTCTTCACGGAAAAACCTAAAATGCCTTGACAACGATTCAAACTTAGCGGCATATTCGCTCACAGTCATATTCCCCTGATGAAGTTTTAGAAAATCATCACCCAGTTTAGTCTTGGTACTCATCAGGAAGTATTTGTCTAAAAACTTCCTTTTGAATGATTCCCAGTTCACCTCCTCGTGAGCTGATCCCATCAACAACCTTGCACTCCTCCACCAATACTCAACATCCCCTAATAGTAGATAAGTGGCATAGTTGACCTTTACTCCTGCCTGACAGTTAATCATCTCAAAAATCGTTTCCACTTCTTGGATCCACTGATCCGCTTTCTCTGAATTCTCATCGCCCTTAAACTTCGAAGGATTGTAACGACGAAAATCTTCTAATCCTCTTGACTCTGCAGCATAGATCTCTTTTTCCCTCTTTTCTAGATCCCGTCGAGTCTTTGCAGCAGTCTGGGCAGCAACAAAAGCAGCCACGTTATTCATAGCATCTGCCATTTGGTCATCCCTATTGACATTGACTCTTGGAGCGTCATTCTTTCTTGGCGGCATGGTTTCCTACAAAACCATTATCGAGAAGAGTCTTAACACCACTTCGAATAATTCCAAAACTAACTTCCGACTACATCAAAATATAATAACTACCCTTGATCTGACAACTAGACAAATTACCCCGAACATGATCAGATAACAACTCCCAACCTATAGGTTGACCTACAATCTATAACCAAAAGCTCTGATACCACTAATGTAACACCCTGATTTTTGACAACGCGATTGTATTTTTTTAAAAAAACAAATTCATAAAAACAAAGAATAAAGAAAAAAATACTCTTGGATAAATATTTAAGTCGTAACACAACGACAAAAGTCAACAATATTTACAAGCAGCGGAATAGTTTTTGAAATAAAAATCGAAAGTATTCAAACATCAAAATACACCGGGGCTATGAGACCTATAAGACATAGCTCATACCCCTGGGGTATTCTCGGCAGACAACTGTACAAAAGCACTGCCTCAAGAATTTTAACTCCCCCACTTCACATCCAAAAGTGGTACATGGACCCATCAAAGTAAAAGTCTAGCTGACAATATTGGTATATGTATAGCCTTACAACATACAGTAAATACATCCACAAAAGAAAGACATCTAGTCCCTATATAACCGTCTAATCTGATCATGACTCAAAAAACTTTACAACCCGGATGATCTCCACGCGCCCCGCAAGATCCTCCTGACACAGCTCCAGCCAGGTGTGTCCAACCTACCTTCCCATCTACAGGGTACTAACCAGTGGGAAGATCCTAGTTCTAATATGAGGGAAAAGCCCAGATTTCCACAATAGTGGTAAAAGTCACCAACCGAAATTAACAATTAACACATAACATTTAAGTTTAAAATGCACAAAATGACCTTTCAACTTAGCATGCACCTTAAAAGGGTTTTCATATGCCAAACATGCATAAACAAAGTTGAAAAATGAAGTTTTAAACAAAATCGCACTGTTGTATTCAAATACAACATCTCTGTATTCGAATACAAGGATGTTTCATAAGTCAGCAGCAAAAACATGTTTGTATTTGAATACAGCCTTCTGTATTCGACTACACATAAGTCAGTAGCTAAAACAGGATGTCTGTATTCGAATACAACCTTTTGTATTCGACTACGCATAAGTCAGTTGCTAAAATAGGCTGTCTGTATTCAAATACAACCTTATGTATTCGAATACACCTCAGAAAACAGCAAAAAAAAAAAAAAAAAACCAAAATTCATCTTTTAAAAGGGTTTCGAAATCAATCAACACTTACACACAAATCCAAACAACCACACTTAGGAATTATAGCACAATCACCATGACAACTTGAGTTTCAAAAATGTTTTACAATCAATCACACTTACATACAAATCCAAAACATTCACACTTAGCAATTATAGCACAATCACCATGAAAACTTGAGTTTCGTAAAGGTTTTGCCATCAATCACACTTACACACAAATCCAAAACATTCACACTTAGCAATTATAACATAATCACCATGACAACTTGAGTTCAAACACTCAATCATAATCTTGAATCAAATATGACTCGCGTGCCAAGCACCCTAATGCAATGTGTATATGCCAAAATGCATGAATTCCAGAAAACACTCATCAATATCTCGAAAACTGAAATCCAAAATTTCACCCATAAAAGCATTTAATTCATTTTCCCCAAATCTACACTTCAAACCCAACACATTTATTTTCCATCCAACCACAAATAAGTCCCTAAATGCAAACTAAAAGTTTGGAAGGAGCCCTTACCTTCTTTATCGCTTTTCCAACCGATTACGGTACCGCGATTTGTTTCGGTAAAACTTCGCTCGCATCGTTGCTTCCAAAGTTAGTTCACTAGCACCGTAGCGTGGAGATGAGAAACTTTCCCTTCTATCACTTCTTGAGACAAATCTTAGATTTAGGAGAAAAGGGAAGGTTTGTGTTTGACGGTTTTGAAAACACCAACACCGTTTTTCTCCGTTTTTTAATTAAAGGAGAAGAATGAAGCTGAGAAATCATTGCATTCTCACCCACCAAGCCTTGGGTTCCTTTTCTTGAAGTAAAAGAGATCAAACGAAAAGAAAAGAGGAGGAAGAAAAGGTGGAGGTAGCGCGATGCAGGAAGAGGAAAAAGACGTTCTCTTTTCATTTTCCTTTTCTTTCTTCTGTTTTCTTTCTTTTGTTTTTCTTTCTTTTCTTTTCTTCTCTTTATTTTTCCTTTTCCTCTCTTTTTCCCTCCAAAACACACACACACACACACACACACACACACACACACATATATATATATATATATATATATATATATATATATATATATATATATATATATATATATATATATATATTAATTATAACTTAACAAATATCTAAAAATATCTAGATATTTATCAAAATTACCATTTCACCCATAACCTCTCAAACCATTTGATAAAAATATCTACTCTCGTCGCAACTCAATTGACAGATACAATTTTCAGTAACCCGAGATATTTTTAACAAAACTGCCCATAATTAAATTCTTCGTAATATAAATAAATTATTCTTCGACAAAAGATTCACCGTACTTAATCTAATTTATTTAACGACGAATAATTTTAATCGGGGCATCAAAAGATATTTTTGGTCATTAAACTCACAAAATATCAATATCTTGGCTAAAAAGCCTCAGAGTTTAATACCAAAATACATAAATTAGAATTTAAAACTATGGGTATTACACCGGATTATCAGACTCCGTAGTTGACTTCACCTATAACTCTTCTTCTCAAATCTACGACACTGTCATTTCAAAGTGTCAGATTCTTCAAGGCCGATATTGGGTGGCTCCCTGGTTTGTTGTGATAGCCAGCTATATTCAGTAAGTTGCATAACTAGTCTTCAATTCATGTTGAATAAGTAAGTTGTAGTCTCTAGTAGTAATTTTCTACATCTTGATATTGGTAATTGAAAAAGCACATAACATGTAAATGAGAATCGTAAAATGCACAAAGAAAACATTGTAGAGGAAAACACTAATGATGAATCAAATAATAGCTCCAGAAAAACCAATGATAAAATCATATTACAACAAAATTACAAGGTTTTCTTTATATTTTTCTTCTTGTATTGTGATTTGTTGGTGTTTTAATTGCCTTTGAGTTGGTTAGGTGATCCAAAATCAATATGTTGTTCGCATTCACAAACATTGTTCTAATACTATGCTATCATTTGACATTTTTGGTTTGTTGTTCTTGCTTCTCGTTCTATCAGGAAGATTCCTCGAAACAAGGTCTGCCTGTTTGGTTCAAAAAAGAAACACAAAGCTTGTTGTGGATCTACGCCAGGGAAACAATCTGTTAAGTCTGTAGTGTATAAGCTATGTGAAGAGTTTTCATTGATAGGATCTAAAAGGTTAGATTGATAATGAGGTTCGGAGCTGAAGTATGTGGTATTTGTGTTATTGGATTTGGAGTGTAAGTTTTCAATTCATCTCAACATTTAAATAAACACATACACTCTTGCTTTCAGGGATTCAAACACCTCCACGTGTTGGCTTTTTGGGACTCGGAATCATGGGATCTCCCCTATGGCACAAAATCTCATCAAAGTGTGGTATACATCTTTATATTGTCATACTATTCTATTAATTAACCTACTAATAGTTTCTCTAATGCATTTTTTATTTTTTATAATAGTACTAGTAGCATTATATTCTAATTCAAATTTCATTGTGTCTATCAACTCAGTAGTAAGAGTTTGATTTTGTAAATCTCAAGAGACATACTTCAAATTCTGTTGGTGATCATTGTAAAAGGGTAATTAGTTCACTATATTAAATAATAATTTTCCTTTTTTCACTACAAAATAATTAACTTCTAGTGACAGACAAAGTTTGTCACTAAAAGTCAAAAACTGTAGGTAAAGGTCAATAATACTTTGAGTGACACTCGAATCTACTGTAAACTTTAATGGGCGTCTTGCTATGCTTTGAGGACTGTCACTACATGTTTTTGATTTCTACCTACAATATTGACTGTCACTATAAACTAGAAAAGTATAAATAAAGAATTGATTTATTTCTACAATATTGTCTGTCACTGAAAACTAGATAAGTAAACTATATTCTACTGTCAATTGTAATATGATTTTGCATAGTTCACTTTGTATTATAAGTAGGGATGAGAATAGGCTAGACCGTCCGTCAAGGGCCTATGGTCTGGCCTACTTATGGCCTGGCCTGGCCTATTTAATAAAAAGGCTAGGCTTAGGCCATTTTTAAAGCCTATTTATTTAATAGGTCAGACTCAGGCTTATAAAAAAGCCTATTAGGCCTGACAGGCCGGCCTATATATATTTTATTATTTATTAATATTATTTATTATTATTATTTTAATAATAATATTATTTCCTATTTTAAATTCTATCAATTAAGCAATTACTCAGTAAACATTCCATATTCAGTAGTTGTTCCATATTCGGTAGCATTCCATATTTGGTAGTCATTTCATATTTCGTAGTTGTTCAATTAGTCAATCACTCAGTAGTCTTCCATATTTGTTTAAAAGGTAATAATGAGTGTGTTTGTTTCAGAAAAAAAAAAAATCTATTATTTGACACAAAAAATTATTTTTTAGGGTTTAAATGATGTTTGTTCCATATTTTTTTAAAATTATTTTAAATAGGCTTCCAGGTCAGGCCAAACTTTTAAAAAGGCCAGGTCAGGCCGAAAAAAAAGCCTATGATAGGTCGTAGGTCAAGCTTAGGCCTAAAAAATAAATTGTAGGTCAGGCTCAGGCCTTTCAAAGCCTGGCCTGACCTATTCCCACCCCTAATTATAAGTTTAAACTTTATATTCATGTTTGAAAAGAGTTTTCACTTTGTGTTTTACAAAATCCTTGATTTTATAACTTGATCTCACAGTGGTTGTTCTCAAGAGTTTTGACTGTACTATGCAAAAATATACTCAAAAATCAATTAATGTATAATCAATTACTTTAGTACAAAAGATAAATTAGTTTTATTTAATAAAAAATTCTATAGATTGAAGGAACTAGAGATAAGTATCACTTGTTGGGTACTTATGTCTATCTTCTTTTGCTTAACTCTGTTTTCATATTACAATTGTTTACAAAAACCACTTTTAAATTTATAATGTATCTGAAAAAGAAACTATCAATTTAATTTAAATCTAAGAAAAAAATTCTAAAACACAATTCAAACTATCATGTATTTTTCACAACAACGTTGACAAATTACACCTGCTTCTAAATAAAAACCAATTCAAAACTCAAAATTTAAATAAATAAGCAAAGAAAAAATAAGTATAACCTAAGGAAAATTAAAAACATTTATATATTTTAAAAATAGGACAAAAAATAGTTAAACCTGATAGACTAAATTAGCTTCCATATAAGGAAGCAAATC
Source organism: Cicer arietinum (assembly GCF_000331145.2). NCBI lineage: Eukaryota > Viridiplantae > Streptophyta > Magnoliopsida > Fabales > Fabaceae > Cicer > Cicer arietinum. The sequence goes on from NC_021165.2 coordinate 38,827,260, forward strand.
AACAAAACAGGAAAGCAAATCCATATAAGGAAGCAAATAAATTATCTTCCTAATTAGGAATATCTTGTACAACAAAATTTTGATTCTATATATTTATCACGTTACCGCCACAAAACAAAATTAAATTAGGAACAGCCACGTGTCATTTTATCCTACATGTTGATTTTCAGGTGACACGTTCTATGGTTGATTACAGATAATGTTTTTATAAAACACAAAATTGTGTGTTCTCAAATATATCAATAAGATTAGTAATATTTTATGTAGATATAGACTTTGTTAGACATTATCCACATTCATTCTTTTGTCCTTATATTTAAGTATCCACCACATTACCAATTTGGTCATAAGTACAAATTAATATTAATATATCCTTCATCTTAATATTCAATTTGCAAAATCATACAGAGTCTAGAGATGCTCAAAACAAGAAGAATACGTATTCAAAAGGCAATTATAAGATTTACAAAAATAAATCCAACATTACATTATTACAGTCCAATAAGAAAAATACAATATGACTGTAAAACCAAATGCGATATGAATCATTGATTTACAATATCAGAACAGGTGTTGACACAAAAACTGTCTAACACTATGCGAAAAATAATTTTTTACAACGCTTTTTTAATAAAAAAAAGTGTTGTAGAATCGAGCGCTGTAAAAAGATACAACAGCGCTTTTTAAAATAAAAAAGCGCTATAAAAAATGTAGATATATTGCGCGCTTGTTATGCACATTTTACAGCGTTTTTTTTTTAAAAAGCGCTGTAACATGTGCACTAAGTATATGCATTATTATGCACCTTTTACAGCGCTTATTTGGAAAAGTGTTGTAAAATGTGCATTATAATGCATATATTGAGTGCACATTTTACAACGCTTTTTCAAAAAAGCGTTGTAAAATGTGCATTCAATATATGCATTGTTATTCCCCTTTTACGGCGCTTTTTCAAATAAGCGCTGTAAAAGGTGCATTTTCTTTTTAATTTAAAAACGTTGTAAATTAAATTTTTAAAAAGCGCTTTTTGGTTTTTTATGGCATTTTTTTAGAAAGCGCTGTCTTTTAATTTTTTTTCCAAAATTATTTTCATCCAGAATCAGTTCACACAACAACATAACATATTCAGATACATATTCAGAATCAGTTCACACAATTAGTACACAAAAACAGAACTATATAACTTAACTTTATAACTTAATTTACACAACAACACATATTCATATACATATTCAGATAATGTGCCCTATTCATATACATATAACTAACATTATTACACAGAACAGAACTAGCTACCATATAATATTCAGATCCCTTGCAACATATCATTTCCCAGAAAATCAAATAATTTTCATTTCAAGCACATACTGACACCAGTCTTCCTTTAATTCAATTAGATCTTTCTCAGAGTATGTTGGACTGGAATTGTCAAAGTACTGTGCAATATAAAAATTGAACATAAATAAGTTAGAATCAAATATATACATAATTTATATATGAAAATCAAATAATGAAAATACCGTACCGTTTTTGGGATAATAGTTTGATTACTGTCAACAATCTCCTTCATGAATCGCAATACATAGTACCCACAATCGATGTTGTTCGTTTGACGAGGGCACTATAAAATAAAACATATAAGTCAATAAAATATTTGTGCATTGATTGTAAAGGCATATATTTGTAAATGAAAATTTAAAGGCATATATTTCAAACCTTTATTGGAATCCATGTGATGTTATTAGACTTTTGCTTCGATACTATAGCACCTCTTTGAGCTCGAAAAACTTGAAAAGCACTATCGAATAAATAAATGTGATTATTATAGCATTAACAAATACATTACTTACGTGTCGAACATAGTCTTTATATCGGAGTGATTATTGTAATTGTCGTGCAAGGGATCTAAATAGTATATAACTTCAGAGGTCGCATTGATTGCAAATAGCATACAATGTGCCCTACAACAACAAAAATTTGGTTGGCAATTTTGTTTACATAACTAATAAATATAAGATCTCATAAATTAAAAAAGATATAAATAAATAATATATAATTACGTACCTGAATTATATGGTGCAAATAACAACTTATCCTTCTCTATATTTCCTAATAACATATCTACAATGTATTTTTTTACATTCACTGGATCGAGTTTACACATCAAAAGCTTATGCGGAGACAAGAATGAATATCTATTTGACAATCTGCGCAAGCACACCAACTTCTCATACAAAAACCTTCAATGAAAATTTCAACTTAGATTAATTACCAATAGATTTAATTAATTACCAATAAATGCAATTAAAAGTAGTTTTTTTACCTTATGTACAAGTTGATGACAGTAGCACTCAGCTCCTTATGGTTGAGAAATTCGTATATGTGCTCCTTTTCAAGAAATTCTTCATACTCATCTCCGAATATAGCTTTATTCATGGTTATGATGAGTGAAGCGTCGTTGCTGCCCATATTCCTCTTTACTTGGATGTCAAGACACGCCCCGTATTTAACAAGGCATGGCTGACTTATTTTAGGAGCAGTAGAGACTGATTTTCCCCGATCCAGTTTTTTAGCTGCAACTTTCGCAGCTTTATTACCCTCCAGCTTTTGTAGTTTGCCAGCTTTATTACTCTCCAATTTTTCAGGTTTGTCGGCTTTATTTTGTTGTGCGGGTGGTTTATTTGATTGAATCTGAAAAAATGAGGTTAAATGTTAGTTTATTGAATCTGAAAAAATGACAAACCTTAGGGAATAAATGTGACAAACCTTTTCGGGCGATGTAATTGACTCGTTTCTGGGAATCTTTTTATCATTCCCTTTAGGCTTTTTCAGAATCTAAATATAAATGTGAAATTAAGGTTAACAGCGGAAAAAAAAAATCAGCAATTAAATATACATATCAATTAAACATACATTTCAATTAATTAAACATACCTTATCAAGGGCAACAAGATGTGTGGACCATGCCACGTAACTACCAACTGCTTTGCCCAAAAACCTCATATCTGCATCGTTGTCCAGTATAGGAAACGGTGCATTTGGTTCCAAAGAATGACAGGTGATACTTTGACATGGCCCACAAGGATCAGTGTGTTGTGCAATAGTTCTTCTGAAGTATTGTACAATGTTCCCTTTTCGACCTTCCGATGAGTAGGGGATGATAAGTACAGAACGCATGGAGTGACACCCTAAATCAATGGTTAATACATAAGTATTGTTAATACATAAGTATGGTTAACACATAAGTAATTACATAAGTAAGTAATTAATTACCTCGAGAAGAGTTTTGAGACCAATGTTGCAACTCGCGTTTTCACTCTCCATTTGGAGCTGATCCGGGAGTTGCTTGTCTTTATTCGTCTTCACCAAGAGTGCTACTTGCTTTGATAGGAGTTTGAGCTTCTCTAATACTTCCTCATTGGATGGATTTTGACGCTTCTCTTGTGAAAAATAGCTTTTTGGAGTTACGCCAAATCCTTTCTCCCTCTCGCGACCAGAATATTCAGGAACATTAAACACTTTACCCAGAATGTCCCTGCAACTAGCTTTGTTGCCCTCTTGATTTTCCGAACTTTGTTCGATATTCTCCTAAAATACATGTAGGATTAAAAAGTGATGTTTAATTAGAATATTAGTTAGAAACTAAAGTTTATAATACAAATTCCTTCATTATATAAAAGTGATGTTTAATTACTTACAAGTTTTTGCTCTAGACGTTCATATCCCATACATGATTTTTTGTATGGGTGCGTCGAATTTCTTGCCCTCTCGCGATTTGCCTTTCTTATATTCTATATAAAAAAAATAACAATCGTGTAAAAATTTAAAATACGCTATGAATATGAATAATAAAACACAAATGCTAATAAATTAATCACTTACTACAAACGCGGGGTCAGAATGTTTTGATACAAATGCACTCCATTCTTCATTTGATATATAATGTTTATATATTCTTGGAGCTACTGCATTCATATTTCCCTCACTATCTTTTAGATAGAAATTTGAGAGGTAAGATCTAAAACCCCGGTGTATTTTCCCGGCAACTCTCAAGACGTAATTCTTTCTCACCTCATCAAGAACAAAAGCAGTCTGCAAACGAAATAAAGATATAGTTTGAGTAAAGTATTTCAATGGAAAAAATTATAAATGACAAAAGAGTGGATCAAAAAATTTAC
>NC_021165.2:38831660-38854847 GCF_000331145.2 Cicer arietinum
GGCTGACCACTCTCATTCCATCCAACCTAATAAACTCATATAGTAAGTACATGCTTTCAAAAAAGATAAAAAATAAACAGCAAACAGAGTATAGTATACCTCAAATTTTATCCCACTGCTCCTTGCTTTTATGACCTTTTGCATTATGGTTGCACCACGTTTGACTTCATTTTCGTAAGTCTTGGTGTTGACAACTTCCTCATGTTGACAATCAAAAGCCTTGTTAGAATCCATTTATCTACAACAAGTTCAACATGCAATTCAGTATAACTTCAACAAGTTCAACATGTAGTAGTCTAAGTACGTATCAGTATAAGTTCAACATGCATTTTAGTGATAACAAAAAATTAATAACATCAATACCTGAATAGTGAGACGAAATACGTAGGGTTCGTAGGAGAAATGTGCAGAAATACAGTTCGCAGAAACTGAAGTATGGTTCGAAGAAATACGTAATGAGGGTTACGTATTTCAATGAAAAAAGATGGTTTGTAATGGTAGAGATGATCGTGGATGGAAATAAGGTTCGAAATGAGAGAGATGATCGTGAAAATATGGTTCGTAATGGAATAGATGATAGGGTTCACAAAGGAAGAGAAGAACAATGAAGAAGAGATGATAGTGAAGTTTACGTAATGAAGAGGAAACTGAAGTGGTTTACTGTTATATATAAAACCCTATTACAACGCTTTTTTAGAAGCCTTTTCAAGCACTTGTTGGAAAAGCGCTCTAAAAGACCTAACCTTTTAAAGCGCTTGTTGTAAATGCGCTCTTAAAGACCTAAGCCTTTTACAGCGCTTTTTCAAATAAGCGCTCTAAAAGGCCTCCTTATTTTATTTTTAAAAGGCTCTTTTACAGCGCTTGTAGAATAGGTGCTGTAAAAGACCTCTTTGTATTCTTATGTTATATGACTGTGTTTTTTAAAGGCTTTTTACAACGTTTTTTTTCAAATAAGCGCTTTAAAAGACCTCCTTATTTTATTTTTAAAAGGCTCTTTTACAGCGCTTGTAGAATAAGCGTTGTAAAAGACCTCTTTGTTTTCTTATGTTATTTGAATGGGTTTTTTAAAGACATTTTACAGCGCTTTTTTAAATAAGCGCTCTAAAAGGCCTCCTTATTTTATTTTTCAATGGCTCTTTTACAACGCTTATTCTATAAGCGCTGTAAAAGACCTCTTTGTTTTCTTATGTTATATGACTGTTTTTTTAAAGGACCTTTTAACTTGGTATAAAACAAAGCTTTGTGACCTCCTTAGTTTATATTCAGTTTAGTTCATGTAAATTACCTATATTTGGATTATTTTTTTAGTTCATGTAAATGACTAGTTTATATTCAGTTCAGTTCATGTAAATTACTAGTTTATATTAAATTACATGAACTTAGTATAAAACACTAAGATCAAGCTAAATATAAGCAGAAAATAAATATAAACAGAAAATCAAATACATGGCTGCTTATATAAAACAATTAAACATGTTCAAACAAATAAATTACACGAACTCAGTTCAAATTACATGGCTTATATAAAATAATTAAACATGTACATTAAGATGCCATTCTTCTTTTCCTGGTGGGATTCACATTTGTTTGTCCATTATTAACGATACGAAACGATGGATTAATCTAAATTCCCTCATCATGATCATCTCTAAGATATAAACCATAATCAATTGAATGAATTTCATGTGGTTGTGATGTTGCAAATAAATATCATTACCAACATCTTCATCATTATTGTTATCGTCACTTATTTTATTGGTCGATAGGACAACATACCATTTACCATCAGCAGGATCAGTGGCATACAACACTTGTTGAGCTTGCAACGCTAAAATAAAAGGCTCGCCTTTGTATCCCACCCTATTAAAATCGACAAGCAAAAACCCTGACTCATCAATCCCAACGCCATTATTATTATCGACCCATTTGAAACCAAATATGGCAACATGAAACATTGTGTAGTCTAACTCCCATATGCGCTCGATAACCCCAAAATATGATAGATTTGCATATATTAAGTTTTTGTCTTTTGCACTTGAGACATGCATCGCTTCAGCTACAAGAGTGACTCCGCTATTTTGCATAGTGGTCTGATCATCTTGTTCTTTGGTATAAAATGTGTAGCCGTTAATAACATAACCAGTGTAAGAAAAGACATGTAAGCTCGGACCATTTGCTAGCCACCTCAATCTATTTGAAATTGATCCGGGGTCTATATCAAATTTTGACTTTATGTGATTATTTAACCATGTTATAAAACTTCGATTGTGCTCTCGAGTTATCCAATTTTGATTCCTATTCATGTTCAAACGAGATAACTGATCCATGTGTATTGTAACATACGGTTGAACCTCATCATCATTGTGCAGAACATACAATTGTGCCTGCTCCCATTCTGTCCTTGATATAGTCAGTAGTCTCCTTCCAGTTATCCCTTCTCCTGATAGTCTTCCCGAATGACGAGACATGGGAAGCCCTATGGATTCAACATTGGACAGATATTCAGTACAAAATTCAGCAGCCTCTTCAACAATGTATCGTTCAGCAATACAACCTTCTGGTCGACTTCTACTTTTTACGTACCCTTTTAATATTTTCATATATCGTTCTATCGGATACATCCATCTCATATAAGCTGGCCCACAAAGTTGTGTCTCCTTAACCAGATGAACAGTAAGGTGAACCATTATATCAAAAAACGATGGTGGGAAATACATTTCAAGCTCACACAAAGTAACAACAATTTCCCTCTGCAATGTCGGTAATTTCTGAGGGTCGATCACTTTACTACAAATTTCCCTGAAGAAGAAACATAATCTAGTTAAGGCTAGTCGAACTTTTTCAGGTAAAATGGAACGTATACCTATTGGTAGCAAATGCTCCATTATAATATGACAATCATGGGTCTTCAAACCTTTTAACTTGAGGTCTTTCATACAAACCAAATTTTTAATGTTCGAAGAGTATCCTTCTGGAACTTTAACTTCGTGTAGAAATTTACATAAAACAATTTTTTCCTTTCTAGATAGAGTATGAGCGGCTGGAGGTAGATATGTGCGATTTCCTTTCTTTACTGGAGCCAGTTCATTTCTTATTCCCATATCGACCAAGTCCAATCTTGCATTGACGCCATCTTTAGACTTTCCTGGAACATTGAGTAACGTACCAATAACACTTTCAAATACATTTTTTTCAATATGCATCACATCGAGGAAATGTCTTACATACAATGACTTCCAATATGGCAATTCAAAGAAAATTGACTTTTTCTTCCACCCAGTTTTCACCAGCTCTCCCGCAAAAGGTTTGCCAAATTTATTGGTCAAACCTTGTACTTTTTCAAGTATTTGATATCCAGTCGGTGCTAAAGGAGCTTTACCTTCCTCTGATTTTCCATTGAATGCATTTCTCCACCCACGATACTGATGACTATAAGGTAAAAATCTACGATGTCCAAGAAACACATTCTTCTTACAATGTTTCAACCGCATCCAATTTGTACTCTCTTCACATATAGGACATGCACACTGACCTTTAATGCTATATCCTGATAAATTACCATATGCTGGAAAATCATTAATTGTGCCGAACAACATAGCCCTCAAATTGAAACACTTTTTCCTATACCCATCATAAACTTCCACACCTGTCTCCCACAGAATTTTTAAATCTTCAATTAAAGGAGTCAAGTATACGTCGATATCATTCCCCGGTTGTTTGGGTCCAGAAATTAACAGAGACAACATCATAAACTTACGCTTCATACATAACCATGGAGGTAGGTTATATATTACCAAAATCACAGGCCACGTGCTATGTGAGATGCTTTGAAGACCATGTGGATTCATTCCATCAGTAGAAAGTGCAAGTCTTAGATTTCTTGACTCTATCCCGAATTCAGGATACTCGTGATCAATTTTTGCCCATTGTGGGGAATCTGCAGGGTGTCGAAACATTCCATCTCTAATTCTTTCATCTGCATGCCATGTCAAGTGTTTTGAATCTTCTTCACTGCGATACATGCGCCTAAATCTTGGTATTATAGGAAAATACCACACGACTTTTGCTGGAGTAGATTCTTTCTTCTTATATCGAGAGACATTGCATTTCGGACACGCCTTAAGTAGTTCATATTCGTTTCGAAATAAAATGCAATCGTTAGGACACGCATGAATCCTTTCGTAACTCATTCCAATAGAACACAAAATCCGTTTAGCCTCGTAGGTTCGACTGGGAAGTTCATTATCATCTGGCAACATATCTTTTATGAGTGTTAATAATTCCGTAAAGCTTTTATCAGACCATCCATTACTCGCTTTTAAGTTGTACAACTTTAATATCGCTGACAGTCTTGTGAATTTAGTACAACCATTATATAATTCTTTCTCTGCATCACTCAACAAACTTTCAAACATTTTAGGACAATCTCGAAGATCTTCTTCAACTGCTTTTGCAATCTCATCAACTCGGTCCGGCTCATATGTATCTGTATCGAAATCAGTTGAAGCATATGTAGAACTATTCTCAAAATTAATGTTTCCTTTTTTTTTCTCACCATGTCTTATCCAACATGTGTAGCTTTGATCAATTCCATTACATACTAGATGTCCTTCTAATTCATCTTCTCTAACACGTTTTCCAAAACAACATTTTAAACAAGGACAAACTACTCTATTTGGATCTTTTGCATTCTTCACTGCAAACTCAACAAACTCCTTCACTCCAATTTCATACTCTTTTGACAATCGATTGGCTGAAATCCATTTCCTATCCATATTATACCACCTATATAAATGCAGTAACAAAAATAATAAGCTTTCAAAACATATCAACAAGTTTCAAAAAGAAACCAATATCAACTAACAATTTCAAAACAGAACAGATCATGTGGTATGAGTTTTTGACAATTTTTGACAATTTCAAAACAGAACAGATCATGTGGTATGAGTTTTTGACAATTTTTGACAATTTCAAAACATAACAGATCATGTGTAAAAAATACCTTAGACAACGTAGATGGCCGCACAGTACGTAGAGGATATTAGGGTTCCCAACGTATATAATTATTTGAAAGATGTAGAGGATATGAGGGTTTCCAACGTATATAATTATTTGAAAGATGTATTTTACAGCGCTTGTGAAAAAAGCGCTATAATAGGTAGTTAAATTCAATGAAAGCGCATGTGTTTTACAGCGCTTGTGAAAAAAGCGCTGTAATAGGTAGTTAAATTCAATGAAAGCGCATGTGTTTTACAGCGCTTGTGAAAAAAGCGCTGTAATAGGTAGTTAAATTCAATGAAAGCGCATGTGTTTTACAGCGCTTGTGAAAAAAGCGCTGTAATAGGTAGTTAAATTCAATGAAAGCGCATGTGTTTTACAGCGCTTGTGAAAAAAGCGCTGTAATAGGTAGTTAAATTCAATGAAAGCGCATGTGTTTTACAGCGCTTGTGAAAAAAGCGCTGTAACTGATTCGCGAAAGCGCTTCCGTTTACAGCGCTTTTTTGACAAGCGCTGTAAAAGCCTTATAACGTGATGCGCAAACGTTATATGACCTACTACAGCGCTTGTTTTACAGCGCTTTACATAAAAAGCGCTGTAATAGGTTCCGTTATTTTTAAAATATAATTACAACAGCGCTTGTGTTTAGAAAGCGCTGTAAAATGGGCGCTGTTAAATGTCATTTCTGACGTAGTGCGTAAATTCGTTTTAAATTTGTTTTTATTTATTTAAAGTAAATGATTTTTATTTAAAGTGAATGATTTTACAACGCTTGTAAAAAACACGGTCTAATAGGTCATTTAATTATTTGAAAGCGCAAGTCTTGCAAGTCTTTTACAGCGCTTGTAAAAATAGTCAAAAGTCAACTTTTGTTGATTTCTTGTGTTTCAAGCAACCTGTTCCAAGTGTGTAGGATTTGATTGTTGTTCCTGAAATCTTGCTCAATTCAAATATTAGATTTATCATGTATTGTATGAACATTGTTGAATTATTAATTATGTCAAAATTAGGAATCAAAGGATCAAAATCCAACACACTCTATTTTCATACTCTTTTGACAATCGATTGACAGACATCCATTTCCGGTCCATATTATATGACATATATAAATGCAGTTACAAAAATAATAAGCTACTGATAACATTATACCAATATATAGTACACATATCTAATATTGGAAAATGGAAACCAAGGTCCATTATTATGTAACAATTTCAAAACAGAAAATATTTCAAAACAGAACAGATCAACAAATTTCAAAAAGACAAGATTTATTATGTAACAATTTATTAGTTTTCGTGACAACAACAAATTAATAAATACAGTACTTGAGACAACGTATCTAATTTTTTTTAAAGGAGGAGCAGTAGATGGCCGCACAGTACGTAGAGGAGACGAGGGTTCGTAAATTTGTTTTAAATTTGTTTTTATTTATTTAAAGTAAATAATTTTTATTTAAAGTGAATGATTTTACAGCGTTTGTAGAATAAGCGCTCTAATAGGTCCTTCAATTATGTGACCTTTTACAGCGCTTGTAACAAAAACGCTCTAATAGGTGCGCTTGTAACAAAAGTGTTCTAATAGGTGTGCTTGTAAAAAAAGCGTTGTAATAGGTCATTTAATTATTTGAAAGCGCAAGTCTTTTACAGCGCTTGTCAAAAAAGCACTGTAAAACATTATGTGAGGGCGCTTCATTTTACAGCGCTTGTATAAAAGCGCTGTAAAAGCCTTGTAAACATTATGCGCAAACGCTGTATGACCCTACAACAACGTTTTATCCACAGCGCTTGTCAAAAAAGCGTTGTTATATGCTCCATTATTTTTAAAATATATTTATAACAGCGCTTGTATTTAGTAAGTGCTGTAAAAGACGCGCTATAAAATATATTTTTTGGGTAGCATAAAGAATTGGTTATTTGTCTTTTGTTATACTTTTTCTTTCTTTTTGGCCTTGTGCATCTGTGGATAGCTGGCATAAGTTTTCAAATTCGGTGATAGTAATGTTACAAATCATATTTCTAGTAAATTGTGCAAAAGAGATGAAATGTCAAAAGGACCGACGTTAATCAACCGACAAGAACAAAGGTAACCATAACTACTGAGTAATTTTTTACGCAATCAGAGACATATCTAAAATATTTATAATCTCATGAACACCGAGTGGTTTACTCTATTTTCTATAAAGGATTTTAGATACTTTTTATTTCATTTATGATATGATAATATTCTAAAAACTGAATTGAATCGCACGGATTGACCGTTTGAAAGTAAATTTACTACAACTATTTATGTATCAATTGTTTGAGCAATGACTAAGTAATACATTCTCTTTATCATAGTTTCCAAAGCCACTGTTCGATTGAAATTCATATAAATTCCAGTAAATTAAAATAAAACTTACATATTTTGATAGAATTTATATAATTTCAAATAATAAAAAAGAAATGATTAAAAATGTATATTGCTAATATAATATATATAATTAAAATCCCTACTTTATCTTATCACCGAGTTACAAAATTGTGTGGCTATTAATTGGAGTCCTAAAATCAAATCAAGTTACAAATAGGTGTATATGATTCTAAGTTCAACTTAACAATATTTTTCTCCTCTTCATAGTTTGTGACGATGTTATCACTACTTGTGCTTATTCTGTGTCTAATTTATCCATTACTTCTATTCATCCAGAAAATTAGTAGAAGAAGCACTGCACCTTATCCACCTGGTCCTAGAGGCCTACCCATAATAGGGAATCTTCATCAGCTAGACAATTCTATTCTTTATCTTCAATTATATAAATTCTCAAAAATATATGGACCAATATTTTCACTTAAACTTGGTGTAAGGCAAGCTATTGTTGTTTCTTCATCTAAAATTGCTAAAGAGATATTTAAAAACCATGATCATGAGTTTTCTAATAGGCCTATATTATATGGCCAACAGAAATTATCTTATAATGGGTCAGAAGTTGTATTTTCTCCATATAGTGAATTTTGGAGAGATATAAGAAAAATTTGTATTATTCATATATTAAGCGCCAAACGTGTGTCATCTTATTCCTATATAAGAAAATTTGAGGTAATGAAAATGATCAAAATGATTTCTAGTCATGCTACTTCATCAATTGTTACAAATTTGAGTGAGGTATTGACTTCTCTCTCAAGTACAATAATTTGTAGGATTGCTTTTGGGAGAAGGTATGAGGATGAAGGAATTGAAAGGAGTAAACTCCGTGGAATGTTGCATGAGTTTGAGAACATGTTGACTGCTTTCTTTGTTTCTGATTATGTTCCATTCATGGGTTGGATTGATAAACTATCTGGACTTCGTGCGCGTCTCGATCGAAATTTCAAGGAGATGGATGAGTTCTACCAAGAGGTTATTGATGAACATTTGGATTCAAATAGACAACAATCAAATGTAGAGGCTATTGTTGATGTTTTGCTCCAATTGAAGAAACAACGTTTGTTTTCAATTGATCTCACTTTTGATCATATCAAAGGGGTCCTCATGGTATGTTGTCTTAATTCATTCTTCCACTTTGATTTTTATTTTTGTTTTTGGTTTGCTCCTTTTTCTCATTCATATATAGTAAGATTAAATCCACAAGGATATAAGATCTACTTTCTTTTCTCTACTTGCATATATGATATTTTCAATCTCGCAGAAAAGTTAGGATATTATTATACAAGGCAACTATTTGTGACAAAGTGATTTAACAAAAAACCCAACACTAGGAAATTATGAAGAGAGTTCAACTTTGGTTGTTGCTATCCTTCTTCGAAACTATTTTTTATTTTATATAATGTACCAAAGTTTATCATAATAAGAGAAAGTTTAAATATGTTTTTTTGCTTTTATATTCTTTAATTTAATTTTTTTAGTCTTTGCAAGTATACTAATTTTGCTTTTATAAATCCTTATTATTTTGGTTTAATGTATAAAAAAATTATAAATATTTAAATTGATCCTTGTAATATATAGAATATTAGTGTGTAATCTTTGAATATTTAATTTAGTCTTTATTTGAAAATACTAAAATAAAATATTGGCTAAATTACATATGCGGTCCCTTAACTTAATTTCAGATAACGTTTTAGTCCTTTATCTTTTTTTTCTTCTGAGTTGGTCATTTATTTTAATTTTAAGTGACAATTTAATATTTTATGTTTTAAAATGTCAACAATGTTGTCCTTTTTTTACAAAAATTCAAAAAAATCATCAAATTTTTCAAACAAAACCCATAAAATTCATCATCATCTTCAATAAAATGCAAATTTAATCAAATTCAATACTTAAATCTTGAAATAAACTCATATTTTCATTCTTTATTTGATGTTGTTGGAGATGAAAATATGAGTTTATTTGAATATTTGAGTTATGGTTTTGATTAAATTTGCATTATATTGAAGGTGATTATTAATTTTATGGGTTTTGGTTGAAAATTTTGCTGATTATTTTGAAATTTTGTAAAAAAATGATAACATTATTGATATTTTAAAATATAAAATATCAAATTGTCACTTAAAATTAAAATAAAGGACCAACTCGGAAAAAAAAAAATGAAGGACTAAAACGTTATCTGAAATTAAGTTAAGAGACCACGGATGTAATTTAGCCTAAAATATTTTACAAACTAGTCAGTCAGTTTTAATATAAATAAATTTTGCAAAAATTAAAATAAAATAATATTGACCAAAATAAAAAATTGTATATTTACATGCACTAAAGTAAAAAAGTAAAAATAGTAAAAGTATTTTTAGAGGGACTAACAGTAAAAATTTGTATACTCGTATGGATTAAAACGAATTTTTCAAAATTCATTTTCAAAAATACTTCTTAAGTCCTAATTTTGTTTATATGTACAGAACATGCTTGTAGCTGGTACAGATACCACATCAGCCACAGTAGTTTTTGCTATGACTGCCCTAATAAAAAACCCAAGGGTAATGAAGAAAGTACAAGAAGAAGTTAGGAGTTCAAGAGTTAAAGATTTTTTAGATGAAGATGATATTCAAAATTTCTCTTACTTAAAGGCAGTGATAAAAGAGACACTAAGATTGCACCTACCAGCCCCTTTGCTTGTGCCAAGAGAATCAAGAGAAAAATGCACTATAGCTGGCTACGAAATTCCAGCAAGGACGATATTGTTTGTAAATGCTTGGGCTATTCATAGAGATCCTGATATTTGGAAAGACCCAGAAGAATTTTATCCAGAGAGATTCTTAGAAAATTCTATAAATTTTCTTGGAAAAGATTTTGAATTAATGCCATTTGGAGCTGGTCGTAGAATTTGCGCAGGTTTGTCTATGGCAGTTGCATCATTGGAACTTATCCTTGCTAATCTTATATATTCATTTGATTGGGAATTGCCACATGGGTTACGAGAGGAAGATATTGATTTTGAAAGGTGGCCAGGACTCACTCAACACAAGAAAGATGATCTCTGCCTTTGTCCTAAGATCCCGATGTAGGGGCCATTTATTATTAATTTTAATTGTCTTTTTCTGTTCAAAAAAGAAAAGTCTTTAATAATTATATTAGTGTAACTCTTTGAATAATCTATTATGATATAGTATGCTTTGTACTTCGAATGTATTATATTATCCTTTGCCTTTAAAAATAAATATATATAAATTTAAGCATGAAATATTTAGTTTCCACTTAGCTTCTATATTTCGGCCAAACATTACTCGACCAATTTAAAATAGTGACAAACATTAATTACAGAAAAAAAAATTCAAACAATGTATCGAACCGACTAACTTAAACATTTTAAAGATTACGTTCTTATTTTTAAAGTTAAACTGCTGATAAAAAAAAAAAAGTACAATTTTAATAATTAAAAATAATTAAAAAATATTATATTTTTATTAAATTAATGAAACACAAAAAATTCAAACTACAATATTTAAATTATAAATAATATATCACCAAAAAGATTGTAAGTAACATTTAATTATAATTTAAATTTAATTTATGCTTATAACTATTTTAAAAAAAATTTCATTCTAATACTTTTTGAATCAAATTTATTATAAGTATTCATACTCGAATAAAAAATTTGGAACCCTTTATTAATGGGAGGTCTTGTGCAGTTGAGCTGCATATAACCCGACTTGATATCAATTCTTCTTATAGTAAATAGAGAGTTTTTGTCTTCCGAAAAAATTGAACTATGTACATGAGAATAAGTACTACCGTCTATTCATTTTTACTACCAATCAGTTGTATTTTTAAAAAAAATAGCAAATATATATATATATATATATATATATTGAAAAAATACAGCCTTAAAAATGAACTCGAGTGAGTTAATTAAATTGTTTATTATGCATTTAGATTTTTTTATATAATCAAAACATTTTATTAAATTAGCACAAGGTGTATTCCAGCTCATATACAAGAGATACGGTTTAACTTAGCATCACAGCTGCGAATACCGTCACATTTTGTATGAGAATTGCAAAGATTCAATCAAATTATGTGTTCAAAAATTGACCAAAATTCTACATGATAAAGTCCTAACAACCTCGTACGTCTAAATTGAATTCATATACACATAGCTAAGGCATCCATAAACGAGCTCCCCAATTTAAGTTTCTAATCGGACCCCTAGGTAGATGTATATAAATTACTCATTTATATTTTTCCAGACTTAATTGTATATTTAATCTCATAAAAGTTTTGATTTGGACTCCTACACTAGCAAAATTGTGATTAATTGATCTATTTTTCCAAGTTATGAAAATCTCGTAACGTGAGTAACGGAAATCCGATCCAATGTGGCTCATTGTAAATATAAAATATTGAAATAATATTTTGATGCCAAGAATGAAACAAAGAAGAACAAGAAAAAAATGGAACAAGACAAACGTAATGAAGAACATTGAATACTGTTGCTTCATTTGTTCATTTTCAATTTAAGGTAAGTATATTTAAATTTGGTTTTTAGGATTTGACAAACGTAATGAAGAACATTGAATACTGTTTGGTTTTTTTTTTTTTGGCTTAAAGTTATTTGTTTTTGTGGTCCCATTGCCCTCTTTTTTTTCTTTTTTTTTGTACTTTAGTTCATAATTCATGTGTTGTTGTTATTGCCTCATGGGTTATTTTCGATTTCTTATCGTTTCTCTCTTGTGGTCGCATGGTTGTATATTGGCATGCGCCAATTTTTTGTTGTTAGTATATTATAGTTCATCGATTTCTTTTTATTGTCTATTTTATTTTGTGTTATTTTTGGAATATAGAAAAATTAAAGTTAGTAGGAAACAAATTAACATGGAAATGTGACATTGATATATGGTTATATAAAGAGATTTTAGATATTTGGAGTAGAAAAGTGTAAAACAGGCGAATAAAAAAAAATCATTAATATGTGGTATACTGATCCAAAAGATGAATTGTGTCATGGTCTGAAGAAGTTGTTTAAAGATGGAGATGTCTAAATTACCAACAATTCATGGGAGTGTGCATCTCTTTGTTGATTATGGGCCTCATTTCATTTTAGGGCCTGCGAAACACAAAGCGGTAGTTGTGGATAATGTTTTTTATAAGGTTTTGAAAATTATATTGTGTACCTCTTAAATTTATCTTGTATCTCCACAAATTGAATGAAATGACATATATATCTTCATATAAATATTAAAATTTGTTATTATTTACTCTCCGATCATTTTAGTTTGTCGGTACAGAAGTGAGTATCAAAAGTTATTTTTTTCTTTTTAAATCTTAAAGCTTTCTAGTAACAAATTATACTCTGGAAAACTTTTTCCAAGTTTTCCAGTACCGAAGTTAATTTCCAGAAATCTTAATTTAAACATTTCAAGTACCAGAAAACTTATTTGAATCTTTTCGGAACTACCGAAAAACTTATTTCAACTTTTTCGGTACTCAACACAATACCAAACTACTTTATCTTAGTTTTTCAAAAGTTACTAGAAAACTTCAATGGATTGTTGTGTTCATGCACTTTATCATAGAAAATTTTCTGAAACGAGCCCCTGATTTTTTTAAGTTGTCACCTTATCATATTGTTCATAGTCTCTCAACATTTACACATGTCACCCATGTTTTGTTCCAACATTAACTTATGTTTCTAATGAGCTGACTCAACTCTATCATTACATGTAAATTGTCACCATGAAGCAATCCAACAATATATAGTAAAATTATAAATTTGAAGTTTTGTAGTGACATGACATACCTGTTAGTCGTTGTGTTTCCCAAATGCATCACTTGATTTGTCTATGCTTCGACAAACCTTTGCTTATGAGGAGTCAACCAAGTTTCTTTCACATAATCAACAAATACTTTATTATTGACACATGATTGCTCAAACATGTGTAAGCGCATGATATACTCTGTTTCATCACTTCAATACATAATATCTTTCCACTTATTCAATACTAACTCTTGTCTTTCCATTAATATATATTGCTTGCTTTTTGCTCTAACATTCTTTTTCGATATAAAAACGACAAAGCAAATTAGCAGCATAGAGAAATACTATACCTACTACTTTTATTATAACAACATCTTTGTTTGTCACAATTACGTGAGAAAAATTATTTTGTTTAACAAACAGTTCTCTTAACCTCTCTAATGCCCAACACAAGTTTTTTTCACGCTCACATTTCAAATAAGCAAATTCAACTACAAACGTTATATATGTTGATATCATACCAACAATTTCAAGACATTTTGTATTTATTGGTTTTGTAGATGTTTTCAATAATCAACACAATAGGAAATAAGTTCAACAACTTCAATGAATCTGGATGAGCCCAAAAAATATATCTCATAACATCTGAGTCTTCCCGCTTTTTATTTCAAAGCACATATTTTGTATCTTCAATTAACTTGAATAAATGTTGCATCTTTGTTCTATTACCTCTCACGTGCAATCGATTTATACTCCTCTATTTATATATTTGTGAGATTTGAGTAACATTATTCGTATCTCAGTCTTGCAATGAGAGTAATATGTATCTCGGTGCAACATTGTATTTTTTTAATTCATGAACATGTTTTTTGTCATCTTCATCTAAACGTCCAACAAATGCACGTTCCTCTGAAATATCAGGTAACTCATGGTTGTGAACTCCACAAATGACTTTAATTGTCCATCATAAACCATTTTTCAATGGTTTTGATCTAAGCTTAAAATGACAACCACACTTTTTTGTTGAACTTCGAGTTAAACTATCAATATGTTTGTATTTTCCTCCTTTGTCAAAAACCTAATATTAATTTATTCCTCCTCCCTCTCTCTCATGTCTCTTTATCTGATCTAGTAATGATAACAATCACTTTGTTTTTTATACCAATTCACAACAGCTTCTCGTCTATCAAATATATGAAATATAATATAAAATAAATTATAATAATTAATCACAATAATAGATTTTTACAATATTAATTATAATTATTCATACATGATCTGTGTCAAAAAAGTCGGTAGTATTGATGCATGTTTGATCACATAATTGTAGCGGTTTATCTATATCTGTTAAAATTTATATTTTCTTTAAAAAAAACTTAGGTGTGTACTAGAAAACGTTTTTCACAAGTTTTCCGGTACAAATGCGTTTATTGGAAAACTTGTGAAAAAAGGTTTCTGGTAATATAGATTTTCAACCTTTTGTACCGGAAAACTTTTAAAAAGATTTCCGGTAAACACCTATGTAAAGTTTTGTATCGGAAATCTTTTAAAAATTTTTCTGGGAATTTTTGAAAAAAATTTATATATTGGAAATCTTCAGTTGTTTTGTTCAGAAATCTTTAAATGGTAAAAAAAAAAAAGTATTGTAGTTGGTAAAATAGTAAAATAAATTAATGATAAATTTGGCATTTTTAATTTTTTGTGAGGGTATAACTACAATTGGGGGGATACAGGGTACAAACACGAGAAGGAGGGGTTGCATTGTGTTTGATAAAGTTGATAATTTTTTCTAATTTGATGAAGGCTGGTTTTTTTTTTTTTTTTTTATGATTTACTTGGATCAGAAACAATCAAATTCAGAGGTAGCAAACAATGAAAACATAAATAATTTGACACATAGATTTATCCTGGTTCACCACTAACTTGACTACATCTAGTCCCCTTATTCAAAAGACATTAATCCACTAATTCAATTACCTTGAATTACAAAGCACTTGACCCTCCAAGCCAGTCTTCCTAAATAGCCGACAACCCTAGACTTTTGAGGAACTAACCACCTTGACAATACAAGCCAAGTCTTCTCCTAACAACTTGACAACCTTAGATGGAAGAAGGAACTAAACTACTATCGGGTTGGATACAAAAGTTTGGAACTTGAGTAGTTGCTTCTAATAAAGCTGATAATAATAATAAATCTCACACTCTAAGAAAAGAACACTCGGAGAATATTTTTAACCTGAACAAGTGTTTCTCTTTTTGAACTCTAAGATGAATTTGGAATTTTGAGCTTGAGCTTGAGTATCTATTTATAGTTAAAATTTAGGCTTCAATTTAGTCCTTGTTCAATTTTGAATTGTATCTTGTTCAAATTGAGTTTGTAAATTCTTCATATTGATTTTGCTACTATTTTGTGTAGATTGAGTTTGTAAATTCTTTAGATTGATTATGTTCATATTTTGTTGTAGATAAATCTTGATCAAATCTTCTTCAAATCTTAATCAAATATTCTTCAAATCTTAATCAAATTTTCTTCAAATCCTGATAAAATCTTCTTCAAATCCTAATAAAGTCTTCTTCAAATCTTAATTAAATATTTTTTATATCTTGATCAAATCTTCAACAAATTTTGACCATATCTTATTTTCAACTTGGTCAAAGATTTTCTTCAATTGAAAATTAGAATCAAATCTTATTTTAGATTTTAATCAATTATGCGTTTGAATCAAATCATATTTTAGATTTTATTCAAAAATATGAATATACTTTCATACTCTTTGAAGTCAAATATATTTTTCTCATAAAATACTTTTGTTAGCATCAAAACTCTAAATGTAAAACCAACTTGGTTCCAAATTTATGATGATGAAAAAACTTTTATTTTTTATAACAACTTTTCTTTATATTTCTTTGACTCCCCCTAACTTAGGGCTCCCCCTAAGTTTAAGTATCATTTTCTCCCAACTTTATCAAATGTCTTTCTCCCCCTTTTGTCATCAAACCAAAAGTCTTGAAAGTAATTTTTTTTTATTTTTTGGTTTTTTTTAATAACATGAATTTAAATATTACAAGAAAATATAAAAACTAATGTAAAACTAAACTTCTTTAAATTTATCACAACATCAGTCAGGTATGAAGGTAAGGTTTAGGTTTTTCTTGATGAAGTCAAGCATATCTTCATGATTTGGTGAATATGTCAGTCCATTGGTGTTTAGTG
The DNA here is from genome assembly GCF_000331145.2 of Cicer arietinum. NCBI lineage: Eukaryota > Viridiplantae > Streptophyta > Magnoliopsida > Fabales > Fabaceae > Cicer > Cicer arietinum. The sequence continues at coordinate 38,848,037 of NC_021165.2, forward strand.
TCTACAAATTAAATGTTTAGTAACCCTTTTTGAACAAAGTCCCTAATAAAGTGGTGTTTGATCTCTATGTGTTTAGCACTAGAATGTAGGATAGAGTTTTTGGTTAGAAAAATGGCAAAAGTGTTATCACAATAGTTGATAATGTTGGATTCTAGGATTTTGTAGTCTTCAAGTTAATGCTTCATCCAAAGTAGTTCAGAACTACACTGAAATGTACTCAACCTCTTCTTTTAACATTGCAATGCTATTTTGTCTCTTAATTGACCAAGATATTAAGTTGTCACCTAGAAATGTGCAATTTTCACTAGTGCTCTTTCTCTCAAGTTTATCTCCACCATAATCAAAATCATAGTATCCACTCATTTTGTACTTAGAAGATTTCTTGTAGAATAAGGTAAGGTTGGTAGTGTCTTTAATGTATCTAAAGATTCTCTTAACATCAATTAAATGTGATTCCCTAGAGTTAGCTTGAAATCTTGCACATACAAATAAACTAAATATGATGTCAAGTCTAGAAGTGATATGATAAAGTAGGGATTATATCATTCCTCTATTGGTTTTTTTTGTCAACTTTTTCACCTGAATCATCTTTTTCAAGTAAACAAGTAAGGTGTGTTGGTGTAGCTATAGGTTTGATGAATTTATATACCTTGTTGACTTTACTGAATTTGTATCCCTAAGAAGAACTTAAGTTCTCCCATCATAGTAATTTGAAATTCAAGTTGCATAAAATTTGAAAATTGTTGGCAAAGAGTGCCATTAATAGATCCAAAAATAATGTCATCAAAATAAATTTGAATAATAAAAATGTCATCTCATATTTATGTTCTAAAAAGTGTATTTTCTACTTATCCTCTTTCAAAGTAATTTTCAAGCAAGAAGTTACCAAAACATCACACACATGTCCTGTAAATTTTAAGCTGATAACACTCATTCAATCACACTAGTTTCTTAATGAATTTTTGCAAACACAAATGGTACAAATTATGAATAAATCAAACAATGAATACATCTAAATAACATCACAATGTCAATTCACTCAAGATAATATGTCACAATAGTGAAATTGAAGGTCTTTAATCTCAAACGCGTCAAGAGAGCATATTTTCATGTCATCAAGAAAATTCAATTCTACTCTAATCTATTCTCAATTTTAGCTACCAAAAAACCGGCAATTAACCACGGTCAACACCGTGGCTAAATTGTTAAAACACCGTAGCAAAAAGAGGTTAGCCACAGTTTGTCTGCACGTAGGCTAGTGAGGTGTTGCAATAATTTAGCCACGACCAATTCAAATATTAGCCACAGTCAAATTAAGCGTGGTAACAATCTGTTTGCCACGGTCAATATTTATTTTGCCACACCTAAACCATGTCTAACCATCATTGTAAAAATTGAAATAGCAAATATATAGTAATTTTTCAATGGTTATCCACTTTAAAAATTGTCAAGTATTATTAGCAAGTAAATGACAACCTTATATTAGAAATCTTAAAGGGAGGCAACACAATATTATAGCCGTTCTTGTTAATAATAACAGAAAATACAAGAGAAGAAGTAACAAAACAATAAATATATATTAGAGAGTAGATAGCACAAGTAATTGGAAGCAACTTAATTGATGATGTGTGATATGGTCTCTTCTTGCCATAACAAGAATGGAATAAAATGTAACCTCCTTCATGAAAAAAATATAAGAAGATGCAAAAGAGAACTTCAATCAAGAGAACTCCAATCAAAGTAATTGCCCTGTAAATAAAATGACCAACTCAATCAAAACACAATAACATTAATAGCTCTTTGTGAGCATAATTCAAGAGGGAATCAAATTAGTTGCAAACCAAATTCCAAGTTGTCAAAAACTATTACAATAGCATAAGTTGTACTCTTCATCTTCTTTTCTCTATATAGAAGAGAGATGTCAAAAGGCATATATAGCTTCTCGTTGGTTCCTTTGGTCCATTAAAGTATGAGATGTCTCAAACATGTAATGTATCTTCTGAACTAAAGTTAAATTAGAATCTTCAAAATGTAATCAATGTAAATAGTATTGAGTGGATAAAGTTAAACACAATTACACATATCATAAATGACACTTTATTATTAAGAATTTTAAAATACCTAGGCGCTAACCTTAACAGACATAAGAACAATACTAAGTTTATGTACATTGTACAAGTATCAATAATAGGTTCCAAGTGTAGTTACCTCTCAATAATCTTGCTCCAATCTTGCGAAAATGTTGACTGTTTTATAATCCTTGTCATCTAAAAAGCATAAATCAAATATTGAAGGAAAGACACATAAGGTACTAGAGAATTTAATGAAGTTTAAAACCAAATACAAAAAAGAAGAATTAGTCTTCTTTTTTGTAAATAGCAAAAGAGATATATAAGGTTCTTTCTAATATCTTCAATACAAGCAGTACTCTAACAATAGAACATTACAATAATTTTTTTTTTCTTCTAATAAGGCCATTTAGAGTCTTAGACCGACAACTAGATCACCCACCCACAATACACCAAACTGAAACTCAACTATACAATACATATATCAGAACTGAATTAATACCCTGTGATAGCTAGACTTGGTTTGCTCTTATTGTTATTCCACTCTGTTACATAGATACAATATAAACACCTACTTATTTAATCACAAATTCACTCTCAATAATTTCACTAACAAATTCATAAATTAACTCAAATCAGGTTTAAGATTTAGTTGCATATATTTTTCCCTACTTATTTATTTAAACGCAAAAACACATACAAATAGCACACATGTTGAAAAATCTAGTTACCGTCGACATAACTAAATAACTAACAAATGCTTCATCAACCTTTGTAAAAGAAATGTATAGAGATGAAACCTATTTTCCTTAAAATCATATTTAGGCAACAAGATCTTCATTTGAATCTCATAGGTTGACAAAGAGCTTCAATAATACCTAAAAATTATTCATAAAAGAAAATGAAAAATGTAAGATGGAGATTTTACCCAAAAGAAAAGTAATGGTTTAAGGTTTTTAGTTACCTTTTGAACCTGTAATCTTCCCCTCAAATAAAGTCTTTGTGTGAAAGGAATAAAACAAATCAGATAGAAATAGAGAAGAGGAACGATTCAGAGAGAAAGAGCGAATAGAAGAGGAACAATTTGGTGAGTTTTTCTGATTTGGGAGAAACGATTATTCGAGAATTGCAAGAGTAGAAAAATTCAGAGAGAAAGAGAAAAGAGGAATGATTCAAAGAGAAAGAGCAAAGAAAAAAGAGGAAGAATTCAGATTCAAAGAGTAGAAAGATTTGGTAAATTATTTATGATTTGGAGAAAAGAAGAAACTAAAACAAAAATAAAGGAAGGATATGAAAAGATATTGGCGCTCATGATTTTTGCAGAAGAGGGAATGTGAAAAGGTAAAAAAAGCAATAAAGAACAAATGAGAAAAGTTAGCTACGAGTTAACCGTGGCAAATTGCTATACTTACGACCGTCAAAATAACAGTGGGTAAACAACCTTGGCTAAATGCCGGTTTTTTGGTATAGAACTTCACATGCATGATCTATTTTAATCATCTACTAGATGTTAACCCGCGCCTTGTGCAGGTATATTTTTATTTATTTAATTTAAGTGAATTTAAAAAAAAAATTAATATGAAGTTTTATGTTCCAATTTAGTATTTATATCAATAATATATATACAATTTTACCAATATATATCATAGAAGAGAAGTATCAATTTAGACGAATGACTTGAATAAATAAAGTAACGTATTAATATTGAGATCGATAGATATGTCAAATATTGAAGTAATGTATTTGATAATTGAAATTAAAAATTGAATTACAAAATATATTTCTTTATTGCTGAAACTAAAAATGATTAAAGTGAAATAGATAAAAAGACATTCACCATGTATTTTACTTTATTACTTTTTTGTTGTCTTGCTCGATGATTTTAATCATCCATCTTTGTGGTAATTGTGAAATTTTTTATTTTAAATTGGATATATTAGAATTTTAATTTACAAACATTCAAAAAACATTAATAGAGTAATCATAATGATTAACATTTTGGTTTCAAAATCAAAATCTAAAATTTATAACAATTACAAAATATTAATCGTCAAATAATTATAAGTATATATCAAATACAAATAATTGCAAATGAATTACTTTAATTTCATGTCAATTAAAACTATAAATTTAATTTAAATAATTTCAGTAAAATAAAGCCGATCAAAGTTCAACAGACATGGCTTTGTCCATCATTTATAAATATTTATATGCTATATATATTTACCAATATTCAAAAATGAAAATCACATATAAATATTTTTTGTTCTTTTACTCGATCATTTTAATCATTGGTCTATGTGGTAATTGTGAAATTTTTTATTTTAAATCAAATATATTAGAATTTTAATTTACAAACATTGAAACTATTATTAATATTAATAGAGTAATCATAATCATTAATATTTTGGTTTCAAAACCGAAATTCAAAATTTATAACAACTCAGTTACAAAATATTAATTGTCAAACAATTATAGAATAAATATAAAAAATTACAAATAAATTACTTTAATTTCATGTCAATTAACATTGTAAAACAACAAATCAAATTTAATTAATTTCAATAAAATAAAACTAACCAAAATTTAAAGAGTCATGACTTTGTCCATCGTTTCTAAACATTTATATACTATATATTTACCAATATTCAAAGTAGAAGATCAAATACAAATATTTTTTGTTCTTACTCATTTTAATCATCAATCTTTGTGATAATTGTGAAATTTTTTATTTTAAATTTGATATATTAAAGTTTTAATCTACAAAAATTCAAATTATTATTAATATTAATAGAGTAATCATAATGATTAATATTTTGGTTTCAAAACCGAAATTCAAAATTTATAACAATTCGATTATAATATATTAATTGTCAAACAATTATAAGTATACATCAAATAAAAATAATTACAAATGAATTACTTTAATTTCATCTATTATATATATGTAAATATTTATATTTGACTTTTACTTTGAATATTGGTACATTTATATATAATATATAAATATTTAGAAATGATAGACAAAATTATGTCTCTTTTAATTTTAGTCAATTTTATTTTACTGAAACTAATTAAATTAAATTTGTTGTTTTATAGTGTTATTTGACATTCAATTAAAGTAATTTATTTGCAATTATTTGTATTTAATGTATACTTGTAATTGTTTGACAATAAATATTTTGTAACTGAATTGTTATAAATTTTAAATTTCGATTTTGAAACCAAAATATTAATGATTATGATTACTCAATTAATATTAATAATAGTTTGAATGTTTGTAAATTAAAATTCTAATATATCCGATTGAAAGCTCAAAAAATTCACAATTACCACGAAGATCGATTATTAAAATGATCGAGTGAGAGAACAAAAAATATTTGTATTTGATTTTCTACTTTGATATATTTGTAAATATATATAATATATAAATATTTAGAAATGATGGACAAAGTCATTTCCCTTTGAATTTTGGTCAGTTTTATTTTACTAAAACTAATTACATTTAATTTGTTATTTTATAGTGTTAATTGACATCAAAAAATATTTGTATTTGATTTTCTACTTTGAATATTAGTAAATATATATAATATATAAATATTTAGAAATGATAGACAAAGTCATTTCTCTTTAAATTTTGGTCAGTTTTATTTTACTGAAACTAATTACATTTAATTTGTTATTTTATAGTGTTAATTGACATGAAATTAAAGTAATTCATGTCAATTAACACTGTAAAACAACAAATCAAATTTAATTATTTTCAATAAAATAAAACTAACCAAAATTCAAAGAGTCATGACTTTGTCCATCATTTATAAATATTTATATACTATATATTTACCAATATTCAAAGTTGAAAATCAAATACAAATATTTTTTGTTCTCACTCGATCATTTTAATCATCAATCTTTGTGATAATTGTGAAGTTTTTTATTTTAAATTGGATATATTAAAATTTTAATTTACAAAAACTCAAACTATTATTAATGTTAATAGTGTAATCATAATGATTAATATTTTGGTTTCAAAACCGAAATTCAAAATTTATAACAACTCAATTACAAAATATTAATTGTCAAACAATTATAAGTATACATCAAATACAAATAATTGCAAATGAATTACTTTAATTTCATGTCAATTAATACTATAAAATAAAAAATTAAATGTAATTAGTTTCAGTAAAATAAAACTAGCCAAAATTTTAAGAGAAATGATTTTGTCCATCAATTCTAAATATTTATATATTATATATATTTACCAATATTCAAAGTAGCAAATCAAATATAAATATTTTTTGTTCTCTCACAAGATCATTTTAATAATCGATCTTTGCGGTAATTGTGAATTTTTGTAACTTTAAATCAGATATATTAGAATTTTAATTTATAAACATTCAAACTATTATTAATATTAATTGAGTAATCATAATCATTAACATTTTGATTTCAAAATCGAAATTTAAAATTTATAACAATTCGGTTAAAAAATATTAATTGTCAAACAATTACAAGTATACATCAAATACAAATGATTGCAAATAAATTACTTTAATTTAATGTCAATTAACCCTATAAAACAACAAATTTAATTTAATTAGTTTCAGTAAAATAAATCTGACTAAAATTAAAAGAGACATGACTTTATATATCATTTCTAAATGTTTATATATTATATATAGGCTAAATTACATTTGTGGTCCTTTAACTTAACTTCAGGTAACGTTTTAGTCCTTTAT